>NC_050464.1:26245591-26263091 GCF_903995425.1 Onychomys torridus
CACAAATACATACCCATAAATAAATCAAAATAAATTGTTTAAACACACACACCTCAGGCCAAATGACATAGTTAAAGACTCTTTTCTTTTCTTTGTTTCTAACACACATAAATACAACATGTTATTTTCGAAAACAATATTTTCTTCTGGCCAGGACCAATGACTTCTAGTTGCAGAGATATACATGTAGCTGTGCTATGATCCAATCCTCCAATTGCAGGTGCTATAGGTGGCACATGGGGGATGAGGAACAAATGTATACTTGCTGAGCAGAGAGTATATTAAAATGGCCAATACCAATTTTAACATCTCTGATTTCTATACTCAGATGAAAACCTGTCTACTTGGGCAGCTGTCTTAATTAAGTTTCTGTTGCCATGATGAACATCATGACAAAAAACAACTTGGAGAAGAAAGGGTTTGTTGGCTTACACAGCCACATCACAGACCAGCAGGAAGGGAAGCCAAGGCAAGAACCAGGAGGAAGAAACTGAAGCAGGGGCCATGGAGGAGTGCTGCTTACTGTTTTGCTCCTTATGACTCACTCAACTTGCTTTCTTACAGCACCCAGGACTAGCTTTCTAGGGGTGACATCATGTATCATAAGCTGGGCTTTCCCACATTAACCATCAATCAAGAAAATGTCCTACAGGTCAATATGATGGAAGCATTTTCTCAACTGAGGTTCCCTCTTCCTAAAGGACTCTGGCTGTGTCAACCAGCACAACATTCCTCCTATTTAAAAACCGTGTCCACATAGATTTATTTCCCTTGTGTAACAAGCATTTTGTTACTGTATCTATGAGATACATTTGTGAGTCAAAAAATGAACCCATTCATGGCCACTGGCATACTTGTTTAAATTCATAAGAGGATCATGGTTCTGTCTTTGCTGTTGCTGTAGACCTGGAGCCCTACTGAGGTGTGTATTCCAAAATTTTACTTCATGGTAGAAACTAGATTTATGTGTGTGTACATATATGTGCCTCATAAGTGGTGGCAGTGATGCCAATTGTCTCTATTTTTTACTCTGAACACATTTATTTTTCCCAAATATAAAGCTCAGGAGAACACTTTACCAAGCTGGTGCCCCCCAAAGCAGAATCGCTAATGATGCTCATTTTGTCGAGGTTGTGCTCATCAGTGTTCTCAATTGTATCGTGACTCACATTTACATCAAGTTAATCATAGATCCCCTAGCTCAAATAGTGCTTCTCTCAGTTTATCAGTCACCTAAATAATATAACTATAAACCTACTTTATTAGGGGAAAAAAGTGTTTTGTCTATTTGGATACTGATGTAGCCTATTGTTGACAAATTAGGCTGTCCCTTAATCTGAACTAAATTCAAATATATTTCTGAAAAGAAAATCTTGGAAACCCAATGGTCCCAGCATGTTGCTGTCTATCACAACTATTACCTTAAAATGTTGCATATGATGACAGTACCTAGTCTGATATATCACTTGCTGAACTTCCAGAAAGTCCCGATTAAGCTGTTCTACAACATCCTGAGCCTTCAGTCATCTACAGTGTTGGTATTTCTCTGAAGAATTTGTAATCAAACTCATGGGAAATGACTATAATGAATACTTATTTTTCAACCTAGAATGTCTGTAACTATTTGCCGTTGTTGGTTGTGTTCTGTATTTTCTTTGTAAAACTTTGTGGATGTTTGTTATAAGTATAACTTTTAACAAAATGACCTGAGCAGTGTTTTTGGTTTTTTGAGACAGTATTTCACTGTGTATCCCCCACTGTCCTGGTACTCACTCTGTAGACCAGACTGGCCTCGAACTCACAGAGATCCTCCTGCCTCCCAAGTGCCGATATTAAAGGCATGCACCACCACCACCCAGCCTTAAGTAGTACTTTTAAGATACCAGGAATCCTAAGGGCAGGGCATCAGAATTAAACTTGGGAATGGACCCCAGATAAATATGGTTTATTATTCCTATCTGCTCTCTCTTAGTTACGTAAATTTGGCATGGATGGGTTTTATTAACACTGATTCTTTGACATCTATCATTTCTCTCCCAGTATGGGATCTGATGAAATCAATAGGACAGATGTCCCCTCCATTAAGAAGGATAGTCAATATCAACCCATTAGGTGGTTAATCAGAGTAAATTGTTGAGAGACAAGGGTGTGGGTCAACTGTCAGAATCAAAATGAAGTCACGCTGGGCGTGGTGGTACAATCTTGTAATCCCAGCACACAGGAAACTGAGGCAGGAGGATTCCCATGAAGGTGAAGCCAGCCTGGACTAAGTAGCCAAACCATCTCCATACCAACAACTGATAAACATCTCAGTAGATTCTGGATCGTGATTAATATCAATGTTGTGGCAATAAACATGGGAAGTATCAAGACATGTCTTCAACATCCTGAGTTTGCTTCCTTTGAATAAATACACAGCCATGGAACTGGATCATAAGGAAAACCGTTTAAGTTTTGTGAAAAGCCACCATAGTGTTTCCATAAAACCAATACTAATTCACATCCCTATCAGAAATGCAAAAGGGGTCCTCTCTCTCCACATCCTTGTCATCTTTTTTTTTATAATATTCATTATAACACATATGAGGTTTTAATTTACATTTTCTTAGTCACAAAATGATGCTGAATATTTTTTCACATACCTCTGGTTAGTTGTATATCCCACTCTGAAACAACAACAACAAAAAGTCTATTCTAGTCCCCTATCCATTTTTAAATTGGTTTATATAATTTCTTACTGTTTTGAGTTTTTGCATGTTGGGACAGCAATAATGAAATGAAAAATTTATGAAGTGCCCAGTGGTGAGAACTGAGAATACAAGTAAATAAAGATATATTCTTACCTTCAGGAGATCCAGCCTCGCTGAGGGAACATATATAAACAAAATATGTAGTCATTAGGAAACAGTTGGAGATCCATATGGGCAGGTAAAAATTAAGAACAAGAAAATACATTTTAGTCCTCCTTTGTATAAAAGGGACAGAAACTTTCTTTTTTGTTGGAATGCTCATTTTGGAAAATCTATTTGTGAATTTTTCTCTGCCTCTTAACATCATATGTGAATCTATTGAAAAGTTAATAAGTTGTTTCCTAGCTTCATAAACAGGCCAAGCTTTTTTTAATTAAGGACCTGGGAGTCATCTCTGGGATGTAAGTACCAAAGAAGTGAGCCACTGTGTCTGCCATTTAAGTGCCTGGGCACTGCTGACATCCAACTCCAGACTGTGTCTTGTCCTGTTTGCCTTCAGATAGAGACAATCAGCAAATGCAGAGAGATACCCCAAATATCCAGGGCATTTATGAAGAACAATGTGAAACAGGGAGGCATAGGGTTTTCTAGCTCAGAAACTGGCTATCTGTTCCCTTGTTTTCATATTGATTGATGGCTGTATGGCTGTATGGCTGTATGGACTGCTGATTGGACCTAGTATCTCATGCTGTGCCCCCAGCTCCCTCTTACTTTTTCTCACTAAGTTGTCCAGGTAGGTCTTGAACTTCATCTGTAGCTGAGGCAGGTCTGGAACTACAGGCTGAGATTGCCTGCCTCAGGCTCCCAAGTAGATAGAATGAAAGACCTGGCTCTCTAGGCCCCATTATCTTTAGTAAATGCACATGTTAGAGTGTACCAATCCGGCTTTAGGAAGTTTGGGATGACTTTCTGTCTCTGTTCTCTTGACTGTGTCCCACAAGGAACTTCACAGTGTGTTGTTTTCTTTCTCTTGTCTCTATGGAAGGGTTTCCTTGGTGAGAAGACAAGACTTTCAGTTGTCTTTAGTTGTATTTGCCCAGCAGTTCTCATGACTTCTAGAAGACAGACAAATTCACTGGTGATTTTCATCTCAGAACCTGAAGATAATTGGAGATAGACACAACATCTTCTCAGTGATGCTCACAACATCCCCTCTCATCTGCTCTCAGGTGCTGTCAGAGGTGGCAAGAATTTAGAGTTCAATGCTTTTGGATCCTCTGCATTGGCTACATATATGAAAAAAATGTGATATATTGCTCCTTAAATATGTTCAGTGCATCTCTATTTCGTTGTTAAAGGCAAGGGTCTTCTTTGATTCCCTGTTAGCATCTGAGGGGTCTGTGGGATGATTCTTCTGTACATCATGAATATATATTGCTCTCATAGGTTGATAATAAAGCTTTTGGGCCTATGGCAAGGCAGGATAAGGTTAGGCAGAACAATCAAACTAAGGACTCACAGGAAGGGTGGGTGGGGTTGAGAGAGATGTGATGAGCCACCCAAGAAGCAAGATGCTAGAGGACCAGTAAAGCCATGGACCACTTGGCAATACATAGGTTAATAGAAATGGGTTAATTTAAATGTAAAAGCTAGTTAGTAATAAGCCTGAGCCATCAGCCAAACATTCTGTAATTGAAGTAAGCTTTTGTGTATTTATTTGGGACTGGGCAGTTGGGACAAAAAGATGTCCATTTACTTAACCATTTTATCCCTTCATTTGGGAGATTTTGGAAGTACCAATGCATATACACTTAGGAGAATATCCAAGCCTTTGTATTCATATCAAATGGTGTCAAGAAGGGATGTAGAGGTATTTGCTTGGTGAGGTCCCAACTTCCTGTCCTGATCCTCAAGGCAAACAGGGAGCCTGTTGAGCAGAACTCTGCTGTGAAGACCATGACTTACAAGATCTGGAGTCAGGGGTTATATATACTTACATAATACATACATACATACATACATACATACATACATATATATAAAGATGACATCATCCAGACAGGTTGAAGAGGTTCTCAAAGGGGAAAACCAAGAAAGGGAGGTCTGTAGAGTATTTAGACTCCTATTAAGTGTACTAAAGAGAAGGGGCAGAAGAGGATAGCTCTCAGAGGTTAAAAGTACTTGCTGCTCTTGCAGAGGACCCAAGTTTGGTTCTTAGCACCCATATCAGGAGGCTCACAATCATCCATAACTCCAGTTCCAAGGAATCTGATGCCCTCTTCTGGCCCCTTTGGGTATTACACACACACACACACACACACACACACACACACACACACACATAAAGATAAAGTCTTTAAAAGTCAAGATAACTTAGTATAGATTGCACCAGGAAAAAGAAATATTAACAAAATTAAGAAAACTGTGCATCATGTTTAATTCTTGCAGTTTTCACATGTTCTATCTGGGAAGGAATTTGGCCCATCCTATAGTTGTCTCTTTTCCCTAAGGATCATGTCTTTGGCTATACAGAAGCTTTTTAATTTCATATCATCGCATTTGTCCATTCAGGGCATAAAGCTTGCAAACACTAGCAGTTTCTGTCTGTGGTTTCAGCTAAAGGATAACGAGGGAACATAAATAGTGGCTGTCAATCCACCTGTCTCTCAAACAGAGAGCAGAAAAGAGGGCCTCTATTGGTTAAATTATTAAGGCCACTCCACGTAGTTAAAAGGGAGGTTTATTTTGTGGGGTAACTTACAAATGAAGGGGTAGGTTACAGGGTCTGGCAAGGGTATAGCGCAGTCCGGCGGTGTTCTCTGGAGAACTCTGCTCGGTCTACCTCCTGCGTCCAGAGTCCGGGAACCAAGAGACAGAGCTCTTCCCGATCCTTCGTCTTCCGCTTCCTCCTCTGCCCCGCCTTGTGGGCGTGACCATTACCGAAGCCTCAGTGGGGATTGGAACTTCCAGGCCAATGCTGGGATGGCTACCCACTACATCTCCCCTTTTTGTCTAAATAAGAAAGCTCTAACCTAATACAAGACTATATACAAAGAGATGCTTATCAAATATTGTCTAGGAGTAATGAGGGATAATGACCTAGATAAGTTGGAATTACAATAAGTACAAACAATATCAAGCAAAAAACACATAGTAAAATCCAGGGAAGTCTAGGGCTTGGGTAGGTGGCGTGTTACAAAGATCATTCCAAAAGGTGTCCTATCCTAAAGAACCTGAGTCTAATACTTAATATATCCTATCTAAGATATTATATATGTATATATACTAAGTTGTAACTATAACTGCTAATCTCCAACCTCATCAAAGACCTGAGAAGGAATATAATAATACCTGAGAAATGGGAGAAGGATGCAAGCAACTTTCGGGAGTCTTGCAAGAGTAGAAAGAGACAGCTAGCAGCCTGGACAGTCACCTAATGTTTCTCAGCATCGTTGGTGCATTCAAATTGGCTACAGGCCTAGAGTATCTGACAGACCATTTTCAGAAGCAGGAATTCTGAAAGACCATCTTACCCTGTCTTGGCAAAGTATAGTGGTCGCTTTCCTTGTGTCCCGCTTGTCCAGAAAGGACAGCATTTGTACTGTCAGCAGTTGAGGCAAGGGCAGTTCTTTGCCCAGTAGGCCATTTTGTGCCAAGAAGACAAACTTCCAAATGGAAATGTCTTAGAAGCCCAACATTCTCTCGGGAACAAATTGGTGCTGCCAGGAGCAATTGTGTCTCACGTCAACAGAATTCTAAGTTATTTAAATGCCATGTTCTCTAGGTCCATGAAGTGTTTGAAGATTACCTGTCCATCTGACCTATGTATTTATTAATCTGGATGACCTAACTAACATAATTATAGAGATGACAAGCATAGGTGACAATAACTATGTAAGTCTTGTCTACCTAAACAACCTAAGGACTAAGCTTCCTATAAATAAGGCAAACAGTCTGTAAGCAAATGCACAGTAAAAGGACAATGACTTTAAATTGTGACAATACACAAAATATCTTTAACAGAGGTAGGAATGTATAGTGCAATATGCAATATGATAATAATCCTAAATATATATCAGTATACAGAATATCTTAAACAGAAGTAGAACATACATACAGTATGACAGATATAAATTCACATTTGTATCAATATACAAATATTTCACATAAGAGTAAAAATATATGTACAATATAACAAACATCGTTCTGTATTTGTATCAATATACAAATTATCTTAAATAGGAATGTAAAAAGTTTATATTTGTATCAACATATAAGAATTCATAACAGTGCAAAGGCTGGTATATTACTAAATTTGTTTACTAATGTATATGACAGTCTACCATAATATCTTATACCTATCCATTCCATTTCTTCTTTTCCCTTTTTTTTTTTTTTGAGACATATTTTCTTTCCTTAAGGAGAGTACTGAGTTTAACAGTTTCTTCCACCCCCAACCCTAGAACCATTATCCATAACCCTGAGAAATATGAAACCTTAGGGAGAAGGGGCGTCGTTTTCTTAGAATTGCTTCCTGCTGTTTAGGAAGCGATGGTATCTCTGTTGGGTATTGTGAGAAAGCTCAGATAGTTAAATCTCAGTTAGACTAACTGTAGATTCTGCAGCAACTCTCAGAGTAATGGGTAAGATTGTCTGAAATTTTGGCAAGAAGTGTAATATGATGATGATTACCATGGCATCATTCTGGATTGGGTAGAGTTGTTGTTGTTGGGGCCCCATCTTCCTTCTGGAGACTTCAGAGATTGCTATTGGAAAAAACTTATTTTTTTTTATCAGAATGGAAGGTTTGGATTTAAAGATGTCATGACATGTAAGAAAGGATTCCAAGAAATCAAGAGTAAGCATGGAGAGAATTAGAATCTTGAAGATAATGGTCCCTTATAATTGGTTTCCTTCTGTCTCACACCAGAGGGCTCTTCTGATATGGGACTGAAGAATCTCTCATCCTTTTCTTTTATCAATATGCTTGGGTTTAGAGAAGGAGTGAGCCAGTTCCATCTCCAAATCCAGCTTGGTTTATAATTAAATTGGAACCACAACTATTCTAGATTGATAGAGATATAGATGTTAGACAGTGATATCTTACCCTGTGTAGATTGGTACCAATAGATTCTTTCTTTCTGCTGTAAACATCTGGATATCCAAGGCCTTATGATTTCTGGAAGATGGGTATTTCCATTATCCTGGAAAGACAAAAACAGAACCCTACCCCAACCTTTGATTGTAAAATTTTTCTTACAACCTGAAGAGATGTCACATTGGTGTATGATCCTTTACTTCTCCTCATTAAGAGGTTTCTCCTGTTCGAATCGAATTTTTATTAATTTTGTTGGTATCCATAGCTTTTCTTCTCCTGTGGAAACAAAAGCAAAACCCCTTCCCCAACGTAGGACATATCCAGGTTTCCATTCTGAGGTCAACACATCTTTGAAATAAACTGGTTGGTTTAGCTCAGGAGTTTTGTCTGTCGTCCAATGTCTCTCCGCAGCTGTTGTTCCTTTCTCATCAGCATTGAGAAAATTCAAGGTTAATAAAGCACTATGCAATCTATTTCTAGGAGTCATTGTTACCTGTTGCTGTTTATTTAGCATATCCTTTAAAGTTCGATTGGATCTTTCTATGACTGCTTGGCCTGTGGGATTGTGTGGTATACCTGTAACATGCTTTATATTGTAATAAGCAAAGAACTGTCTCATTTTATTGGAGACATATGCTGGGGCATTGTCTGTCTTAATTTGTACAGGTATTCCCATGATGGCCATAACTTCTAATAGGTGTGTAATCACAGAATCAGCCTTTTCAGAACTCATAGGAGTTGCCCACTGAAATCCTGAATAGGTGTCAATGGTATGGTGTACATACTTTAATCTTCCAAATTCTGCAAAATGAAACACATCCATCTGCCAAATTTCATTTCTTTGTATACCCTTTGGATTGCTTCCTGCAGGTAATGGAGTTTGGTTATAGAAGGAACAAGTAGGACATTTTTTCACAATATCCTTAGCTTGTTGCCAAGTAATGGAGAAATCCTTCTTCAAACCTTTGCTATTTACATGGTGTTTCTTATGAAATTCTGAGGCTTCTAGCACATTACCTATTAGTAACTGATCAATCTCATCATTACCTTGTGCTAGAGGTCCTGGCAGACCTGTATGGGATCTGATATGTGTTATATATATAGGATGTTCCCTTTTTCTGATGATTTCCTGTAATTGTATGAATAATGAAGTTAATTCTGTATTATCAGGAATAAATTCAGCAGTTTCAATGTGTAAAACAACTCTCTCTGCATATTGAGAGTCAGTGACTATATTGAGGGGTTCTGTGAAGTCCATCAGTACCATAAGAACGGCATACAGTTCTGCCTTTTGTACAGAGCTGTATGGACTTTGTACTACTTTACTTAAGTCTCCTGATTTGTATCCTGCTTTCCCTGATTTATTTGCATCTGTATAGAATGTGAGGACTCCAGAAATTGGCTTGTGTCGTACAATGTGAGGAAGGACCCATTCAGTCTTCTTTATGAATTCTATTCTCTTGCTTTTGGGATAATGGTTGTTAATCTCTCCCAAAAAGTTACTGCAGGCTCTCTGCCAGTATTCATTATCTTTCCATAGTGACGAAATTTCCTCATTAGTTAAAGGTACTACAATTTCTGCTGGGTCCATTCCTGTCAACTGACGAAGTCTTAATTTACCTTTCTGAATCAAATCAGAGATCTTTTCTATATAAGTCTTTAATTTCTTATTTGGTTTACGTGGTAGGAATATCCATTCCAATATAATATCTTCCCTCTGCATCAAAATACCTGTGGGGGAATGTCTGGAGGGGAATATGACAAGAATACATTTAAGTTCTGGATCCACACGATCCACATGTGCTTCTCGAATTGTCTTTTCTACTAGAGCCAATTCCTTCTCAGCTTCGGCTGATAATTCTCTTGGGCTATTTAATTCTTTGTCCCCTTCTAGAGTATTAGCCAAATTTTGTAGTCCATCTTTGGGTATTCCCATGATACCCAATAAGTTGGAAATGCTTCCTAACAACTTTTGAAAATCATTAAGAGTCTTTAATCGATCTCTCCTCAGTTGTACCTTTTGGGGTCTAATTTTTTGTAACTCTATCTTATATCCTAAGTAATTAATAGAATCTCCTCTTTGTATTTTTTCAGGAGCAATTTGCAGTCCCCAGCGAGGCAAAACTTTTTTTACTTCTTCAAACATGCTTTCTAATGTGTCTAACTTTGGATCTGCTAATAGGATATCATCCATATAGTGATAAATTATGGATTGTGGAAACTTTACACGAATTAACTCCAATGGTTTTTGCACAAAGTATTGGCATAAGGTAGGGCTGTTTAACATTCCCTGTGGGAGGACCTTCCATTGATATCTCTTGACTGGCTGAGAATTGTTATAATTAGGAACTGTGAAGGCAAATTTTTCTCTATCATTTTCTTGTAAGGGTATGGTAAAGAAACAGTCTTTTAAGTCAATAACTATTATAGGCCATTCTTTGGGTAGCAGAGAGGGCAAGGGCATCCCAGTCTGTAGGGAGCCCATTGGCTGAATTACTTTATTAATAGCTCTCAGATCTGTCAGCATTCTCCAATTACCAGACTTTTTTTTAATAACAAATACAGGAGAATTCCAAGGGCTGGTAGATTCTTCAATGTGTTGAGCATTTAACTGCTCTTGAACCAGCTGTTCTAAAGCTTGTAGCTTCTCTTTTGTCAAAGGCCACTGTCCAACCCAGACAGGTTTATTAGTTAGCCATTTTAAAGGTAAGGCAGTTGGTACTTCTGAGAGTTCAACAGCAGTTGTGCTCTGTTTGTGTACAGCCTGAATGGTTGGTGACTGTTTTTTATAGCATTTTATGAGATTATTCCTAGAAACATGCATTGGCCTGTATTCCTTTTCTGAGAGTGTAGGAATTTTAATCTGGGTATTCCACTGTTGTAACAGATCTCGGCCCCATAGATTTACTGCTACATTCGCTACATATGGCTTCAGCCTTCCTCTCTGTCCTTCTGGCCCTATGCATTCAACCCATCTCGAACTCTGTTTTATCTGAGATAGGGTGCCAATTCCTAAAAGTTGGACATCTACCTCTTGAAGAGGCCAATTTGGATGCCATGATTTTGGTGTAATTACAGTCACATCCGCACCTGTGTCTACCAGGCCCTCCAGAACCAAGCCATTAATTCGAATTCTAAGCTTTGGTCTTTGTTCATTTATGGAAGTCTGCCAAAATATTTGTTTTATTGTGTTCTTTGTAAACTGTGATTCATCTATCAGAGCTGTTTTATCATCCATTGCAGTATCAGTTTTTACATTAGACATTGGTTTATTCAGTTGTCCTGGAGAGGAATGTCTTCCACAGTGGCTGGGAATGTTCTTACCACATTTGATTTGGGGGCCTGCAAGAGGCCCCCTGAGGCGTTTCCCGCTACTAAAGGGTTGCCTCGTATATCTATTTTTGATCTGCACTCACTGGTCCAGTGTCGGCCTTTGCCACATCTTCTACATAATCCAGGAGGTGGTTGGGGTCTTCTTTTTAGGCTATTCCTAGAAGGAGTATTACTTCTAGGATTACCCCATGTACAGTTTTTACTTATATGACCTGGTGTACCACATTTAAAACATTTGGTACCACGAGGCCTTCTTACACCTCTGGGATTTGTCTCTCCTATCCAAGCCTCATTACTGTAGTTAAGAGATTCAACACTATTAGTATACTGAATCCATTCTTCCAAAGGAGCTGATCTGATCTTTAATGGTGTAAGTATTCTTTTGCATTCTGCATTAGCATTGTCGAATGCCAAGGACTCAGTTAATACTTTTCTTAATTCTTTATCTGATACAGCTTTTGTTATAGCTGTGTTCAGCCTTTGTAAAAAATCAGTGAAGGGTTCATGTGGTCCCTGAAATATCTTTGTGTATACCTCAGTTGCTTTTCCAGGTTCTGGAATTTTTTCCCAAGCATTTAGAGCTGCTGTACGGCATAGGGATATTGTATGCTCATCATAAATGGCTTGTACATTCCTGTCAGCGAAACATCCCTCACCAAGTATTTGATCTTGGGAGATCTCAAAACCTCTGAGTTTACCTTGTTGTTCTAAATTTCTTGCCTCTTCTCTCAACCAGCTTTTCCACTGTAACTGCTGGCTATATTCTAGAACAGCTGAAATTAACTGATGCCAGTCATCTGGAATGATTCTATGTGAGGTAGACCACGAATTTAACATCTGTTTTACGTATGTGGAGTGTATCCCATATGTAACTACTGCTTCCTTTATATTTTTAAAGTCCCTTGTTGAAATTGGTTGTAATGTATATGTTGTATATGGCTCGGGGTGTGTGTCATCTGCTGGCTTCTCATGGATGATAACAGGATAAGCCATTGTATGAGAGCCATTTGGAGATGTTACAACCTGTATGGTCTTGCCCTTCTGCTTATTAGGTCCCCTGTCATGTTTATTTAGAGTTTCCTCCAGGGCTTGTAAACGAGCACCTAGGGTCTGTTCCAGGGAGTAAACCTCTTCTCTTATAAGGGATTCCAGATTTTTCATGGAATCATGGAAGTTTTTATGTTCTTCTGAAACACATGATTCCATGGACCTTATCTTATCAAGTAATGATAATTTTTCTTCCTTATATATTGTCTGAGTAGCTACAACTTCACTCTGGAGAGTTAGTGTTCTATCCATTAAATACTCATATTTATTATCAATAAAAGCAATTTTGGGTACAAGCTTGTTTTGTAAATTCTGGTTAGCAGATTCCAGAGAGAGAATCTTTTTATGTAAGTCCTGGCCAGCAGATTCCATAGACAGAATCTTTTTCTGTAAGCCTTCATTGCTAACTTTTAAAGCCTGTAAATCCTGGTTAGCAGATTCCAGGAAGAGAATCTTTTTCTGTAAGCCTTCATTGCTATCTTTTAAAACCTGTAATTCCTGGTTAGCAGATTCCAGAAAGAGAATCTTTTTATGTAAGTCCTGGTCAGCAGATTCCATAGACAGAATCTTTTTCTGTAAGCTTTCATTGCTAACTTTTAAAGCCTGTAAATCCTGGTTAGCAGATTCCAGAAAGAGAATCTTTTTATGTAAGTCCTGGTCAGCAGATTCCATAGACAGAATCTTTTTCTGTAAGCCTTCATTGTTATCTTTTAAAGCCTGTATCAGTCCCAATAATGACTCATCTTTGTTCTTATTATTAAACCAGTGTTTGAACACTGTGTGAATTATTACAATGAATGTCAAAATGGTACAGGCCAGATATGTCTTAGGGAGGTCGTATATTTCCAGGAAAATGTCATTCAGCATACAGGCAAAAAGGTTATTAAATTCTTGTGAGGTAATGTTGTCAGCCATATTACAAGAATTACTCAAAATTTGTTAGTCAGTTTTAAGGTGTAAAATTATCAAGTACTTTTACTTGAAAGAAGCTTACCTTTCCGTGGTTTTTGGGGGTGCAATAGCACTTTTCAGCCAGCAGGAGGCGTTGGTATAGCTCCAAAGCAGGGCCTGCTGGCAACCTTGTCTGGCAGCAGCTGAAGGCAGGAGCCAAGATGGCGGGGAAACGGCACTCGGAGGAGTGGGAAGATCTCACAGCGGTTTTCGCTGGTCTGGGGGATAAGCTAGGGAACTGAGACTGGACTAGCTGCTCCCTTTTTCGGGAATGGAACCGTGTAGGTGTCCCCTGGTTAAATGGAACTTTGCAGGCGGTTTTAGGTACCCGCCAGCCGGGGAGGAGGCTGAGGGAGGGAGCCGCCTAGGCCTTTGAAATTTGCCCCACGTGAGCGCCAGATATTGGTTAAATTATTAAGGCCACTCCACGTAGTTAAAAGGGAGGTTTATTTTGTGGGGTAACTTACAAATGAAGGGGTAGGTTACAGGGTCTGGCAAGGGTATAGCGCAGTCCGGCGGTGTTCTCTGGAGAACTCTGCTCGGTCTACCTCCTGCGTCCAGAGTCCGGGAACCAAGAGACAGAGCTCTTCCCGATCCTTCGTCTTCCGCTTCCTCCTCTGCCCCGCCTTGTGGGCGTGACCATTACCGAAGCCTCAGTGGGGATTGGAACTTCCAGGCCAATGCTGGGATGGCTACCCACTACAGGCCTCTGAAAGATATAAGCTGACGAGACCTGGTAAAGAAACGCCAAATGTGCCTCCTTGCCAGGAGAATGTCGGTCTTCTTGACTCTCCTTACTCTCCATAGCTAGTTCCCAAGAGGGAAGAATCTTTGGACCAAACCTGCACTTGTATGTCTATGGGAAGCATGGAGTGCACACACACAATGCTTTTAGTGTCTCAGAGGGGTTGTGGTTTCACTATGACTCCAGATCACACATGGTTAGGGCAGGGTGAAATCTCTGCCAATACCAGCCATTCCTTGAGCCCACCAGTAGAAATAACATCAAATGAAGCTTGGTACCCATGGAAGCTCTGCCTGAAACCCCTGCTCCTAGGCATTCATACCACCATGGTAAAATGATTAGTCTCTCTGTTTGCTCTCTGTTTACCTTTGATTGTCTCTTTCTGTGTGTCTCTGTTGCTCTCTCTGTGTCTCTTTCTTCTCCTTGATCTCTTTCTCACAGTCTCTTTCTTTTTCTGTCTCTCTTATTTTAATATGCATAAACACAAACACAGACAGACAGGCAAACAGACAGACAGGATAGATAGATAGATAGATAGATAGATAGATAGATAGATAGATAGATAGATGATAGATAGATGATAGATAGGTGGGTGTGGGTGGATGGGTGGGTGGATGGATGGATGGATAGGCAGATAGATAGATAGATAGATAGATAGATAGATAGATAGATAGATATCTTGGTAGTTAACTATACTGTTACTGGTTAACTGGAGAATTATCTCAGTCTTTTGGGTGGGGAAATAATAAAATAACCTAGGGCACAGCCTCTGAGCTTGCCCATGATAGATTTTTTCTTATTTGGATTAACTGCGAGGGGAAAAAAATACCACCCCAAATGTAGGCAGCACCACTTCACAGGCCCAGTTACACACTGAGTGTGAAGGACAGAGGGAACTGAGCAGCAAACATGCATTCACCCTGTGCTCTCTGATTCTTTCCTTGGATACAGGGTGACTCACTGCCTCAAGATCCTGCTAACCACATAGCCTGACATGCAGCCTGGAACAGGAAGCGTAGTTCCATTGATGGCTTAGCAGGTAGCCATCAATACTGTGGCAGGCTTACTCTATCCATCACAGACTACATCGACTCTTGTCTTTTGAAGAAGCCTTTTTTAAATTTGCAAGTGTGGGGATGTATGTGCACATGAGTGCAGTATCTGCAAGTCCAGAGGAGAGTGTCAGGTCCCCTGGAGCTGGCATTACAGGAGGCTGGGAGCCTCTCAATGTGGGTGCTAGAATAGAAGTTGGCACCTCTACAGGAGCAGTAAGCGCTTTTAACCTCTGAGCCATTCCTCCCAAACATCCCCCTTTTTGTCTCATATGTATGGATTTGGTTATTGATTCTCGGAGCGAAAGAGAACAGAAACCCTTTTAATATAGATACGCCCATTTCTGCCATTCCCCAGGTGTGCTTATCATAACACACAGTGAACTGTACCAACAACAAGAGTCCCGAGTTCCACTGAATGCCTCACAAGCAGGTGGTCGGGCGGTTATTCAAGAGTTCAGAATAGCCTGCAGAATGAAGGTAGAGATTTCCCTGGAAACTGGATTTCACTCTTTTGTTTGCATTTCTGAACACCAGGAGCCTGGCTGTCAACCTGCTTAGCCAGCAGGGCAGCATTCACAGCTTTTGCAGGAGACCCAGAATAGCCTGTGGCTTTCTGCTTCTTCTCAGTGCTGTGTGGCTTCTGTATAGTTGCTACATGTCACATTAATAACAAAACTTTACATAAAATGAAATTATCAACATTAATAGAATTTACCTTTTTACACATTTCATATCCATCATTAATAACTTCTGAACTTTAGGCACCTTACATGACATCACCAGTATTATTGCTACATTGACATGCACTGTTTATAATATTACTAATCATGTAAAAACCTAACAGTAAATTGATTTAATAATTTCCTGTTAAAAATCCTCTTTTTCAATGACAGCCCATGCTTTATGTGGTTATTACATATACTTGTTTATATTTAAAAATATTTACATCAAAAAGCAAGCATCTTAGTTTGCTTTCAAAGTTTCCTTTATGTGAGAGCACACACCGGCCCCTCCAACACTCTCTGAAGAGATGTACAATTATCTGTGGGATGTTTCTGTGGGCACTGAGCCTGGATATGTAGAGATTGTGTTCAGCACTATCTAAGACTCCAACTCTCCCAGCATCCAGCTGAGTAAATTCTCCTCTGTGAACTTCATATCGAATTGGCTTTCAAAGAGAACCATCTTGCCTGGCCAGTCAATCCCTCCATCTTCCTGCCAATTGGTCCAGAAACAGTCAGGTGGTCAATTTTGGTTGTTGAGATGTGAGGTCCTTGGAGAGACCTTCTGATCCCTCTAGGATCTCTGGGGATAGTGTTTGTAAAGGGTGAGGACCTACAGGAACCCCATAGTGTGGCCTTATTTCATCTTCACTCAGTGTTAGAGAGTGTGAGCTTGTTTTTCCCCACAAGGCAGCATAACAGGGTATTTTGGCCAAAGGAGTGGTAACCAGGTGTCTTATACTTCAAGACCTAATTACAGGATGCTTTGCTGTAAGGCATGGCTACTAGATGTTTTGAGAATTAAACAAAGTGTTCACATTTTTCTTTACTTTGTACCTTGAACCATGGTGTCCTTGAGAGGGGGAGGTATTTTGCCTCCCCTCTTGCTGGAGTATAAAAAGTCCATGAATAAACTCAGATCTACTGTGGTGTTGACTCAGAGCCCTTCCAAACCTATTTGTGTCTCTGTCCTTTTATTTTACATCTATGTCTCTATTTTTCATATCTGTTATTGCTCAATCCACACTCCCCTATACCAAGGACTGTTCAAAGGTCGGGAGCCATGAGGAGTTGCTTGGGAAGATTGCCAAGTGCTTCAGAGAAGCACTTACTTCAAAGGGAATTTGTTTGTGTCACCATGTGGTTCTTCTTTCAATTTTAACACCATGCATTAATTGCATAAAATAAATGAGTTTTTTTTCCTGAGGAGATGCAACATACACATCAGCTCATCCTAGTTGGGGAACCTACAAGAGATCAACGTAATGATTGCACCCAAGACCAACTTGGTGAGCCAGTGAGTTCATTGGGTTTTTCTTACAGGACTGTGGCTGCAGGGATGGGGTAGGAGGGTAGTTATTAACAGGATCAGAGAAAAGTCCACCAGACAAGGGGTGATGAAACTGTATCATAGAAACTGCTACAGAATGTTTAATGAGTTACAGATGTATTACATTTGTTTAAGCTGCATTTGTTTAACAATGTAAAGATGTGTTATGTTTCTTTATGCTGAATTGTGTTTAAGTATGTAAAGGTGTGTTGCTGTTTCACAGTGCCTACCTAAGGCACCTGATTTGTCTAATAAAAAGCTGAACGGACAATAGCTAGGCAGGAGAGGAATAGGCAGGGCTGGTGGGTGGAGAGAATAAGAAGGAGGGAAAATCTAGGCTTGAGAGAGAAGAAGTGAATGAAGGAGAAAGAGAGGGACACACCCAGGACCAAAAGCCAGGCAGCTGCCAGACAGACAGACTCAAGAAGCAGGGAAGTAAGATATACAGATGAAAGATAAGTAAAAAGCCCCAAGGCAAAGCATAGATAAAAAAACATATTATGTTATAAGAGCTATCAAGAAACGCACC
>NC_050464.1:27255591-27293091 GCF_903995425.1 Onychomys torridus
GTGCTTTTGGAACCCCACCCCCCCCCCCCCCCCCTGTCTTCACCCTTCAATGTTGTAGAGATGAGCAGCCATGTCTGGCTTTTTACCAAGGTGCAGAGGATTTGAACTCATCACGTTTGCAGAGCAAAGACCTTTACCCATTGAGCCAACTCCCCAGCCCCTGACCCCCCCAACCAGAATAAGGTTTATTGTAACCTTCCCGACCTGCTTTCTGCTGTGTGTGTCTCACTGTCAGATGCGCTATACTCTCATGGATGCAGCTTCAGCCCCACATGCCTCTTGTACACCCAGAACAGGGTGGATCTTTCATCAGGAGATCCTATTCAGAGATGGACATGTTCTGGTTGCAGCCTCTCAGGAAGAGAAGAACCTGGCTGCACCCTTCAAGACTCAGGCTATCTTACTTAGGCTTTGAACTGAGAGCTAGTCTGGAGGAATGGAGGAAGGGCGAGGGGGGATGGGAGGGAAGAAAGGGAGACAGGGAGGGAGAGAGAGTGGGAAGTCCCATTAAAAGTTTCAAGTGCATAGAACCTGAGAAAGTAGATAGGTAGAAATTCTCACACACACACACACACACACACACACACACACACACACACACACTCATACACACTGTCTACTGTGCCCCAGGTGGCATTACCCAAGAAATAAAATGGTCTATTAGGCTTATCTGTCCCTCTCATGAGTAGCCTGTAATTAAATAACCGCCTTTTAAAGTCTTGCTATTTTGAAAGAAAGCCATTTGAGCATTTTTTCCTTAGCTGATGAATTACATGGACCAGTGGTCCTTGATAAACAGGCCTGTTCTAAGCCAACACAGAGGAAAAACCACTTCTGAAACAAATGATGTGGGATTAGATTCCATGTCTCAGGCCTCACTCAGTGACCAAGAAGGAGGGTGGGCCTTACCCCACGGCACACGGGTTTCTGTTATCCACAGGAAGCAGAGTCCTGACAACTAGGACCAGCCAGAGCCTGGCTGTAAGACTGGACATTCGGAGGGTATAAGATCCAGTAGGGGACACTTCTGGGAATATGTTAAACTTGGCTTTTCCCAGGAAATGCACTATTGCTGCATGTGCTGAGACACATAAGCCAAAAGATCAAAGACAAAACAGCTCTCTGTAGTGACCACATCTCCTAAGCTCCTGTCAGGACCAGAGGCTTCCCCTCCTGCTTCTGAGCCTGATCACAACTGCAATGGTCCCAATGCTGACTTCCCTAATAAACTTCTTTCTAAAGGGTAGGTAATTCATCTCCTTCCCACAGAACCTGCCACATCATTTATATAACAGATGTCAATGTGTTTTTTTTTTTTAAGAGAACACAATTCAATCCAAGTCTACCCTCTAGCCCCCCCCCCCCCCAAAAAAAAACCACTTGTCATTTCCCACAGCCAAATACTTTGGAATGATGACTCACTCCTGCATCAAAAACCTCATTTAAATCAGTTCCTTGTGAGACGTGGGTATGGTTCACCGTGGGGCAAATCTCTTCTCCATTTAAGAGTCTACAGAATTACAAAAACAAGATACATGCTGTGGTTAGCATTAACTATAACCTTTGAATAACTCAGCATCACCTGAAAAGAGAAAGAGAGGAGATGAGACAGAGACAGACATAGAGAGATACAGAGAGGGACAGACAGAGACAGACAGAGAGAGAGGAGTCTCAGTTAGCAATTGTCTTATTGTGATGGTCGACAGACATGTCTATAACGAATTGCCTTGACTATTCACTGACATAGGAGGGCCAAGCCCACCGTGGGCATCACCATTCCCTGGGCTGTATAAGAAAGCTAGCTGACCTGGAGCAAGCCAGCAAGCAGAGTCCCTGGTTTCAGCTTCAAGACCTTGCTTGAGTTCCTGCCCTGACTTCCCTCGATGACCTGAGAGCTGACGTCAAATAAAACCCTTTTCTTCCCTGCAACCGCTTTTCATCAGAGTGATGAACTAGTTCAGACCCCATGAGTCGGTGAGAGGACTCAGGCTCCACCTGCTCGACGGTGCCTGAGCATATACCTTCCGGCTCTGCCATCCTCTTAAGTGACAGTGACCTAGGCAAGCATGAGAGAAGGAATGTAGACAGTCTGAATTATCTGGAAAGTGGCATGCGGCACTCTGCCTGTATTCCATGTACATGAACTAGTGCTAAAGACCCAGTGGGTTATAAAGGAGTTCAGCTGTGGGAACAGGAGAAAAAAAAAAAGAGGAAGGACTTAATAACTGATGAAAATCAGCAGCTTCTCACACAATCAAGAGGATGATCAGAAGGCAAGAGGTATCGATCCTGCAACCCATTTCCTGTGCAACCTCCCTTCCCCCACCTAGCAACCAAACAGAAGGTTCTAAGTCAAGAAGAAAGAACAGAGCTACAGGATGAAATAAACCCGAACACCTCGGTAATGCCCCTGCCTCAGCTGCTCCACACCAGACAAAGATCCCCGATGAGTACAGGTACTGTCTGGTAGACCTTAAGATTGGGAGTTGTCTGCTGTTCCGGTGGTGACTGTTTAACTGACAGGGGTTGGGGAGGGGGGCCGGCAATAACACCCCTTAAGAAACATGGAGCCTGCTACACAAAATTCAGCTTCTTATTGTAAAAGCACAGAATTCAAGGAAAACTCCAGACTTCATTAAAAGAACTGTGGCTGTGTCTCAACCCATCTCCAACTTCTGGTCACTAAGGGAGTTGACTATTTCTGGTGTCCCACCTGAATCTCAGCACTCTCTGAGACTGTCGGCACTCAAGCAGCCAGAATCGCCAGACAAACTGGGGACAGAGGTAACCAAACAAAATATCAAATTCAGACACCAGCCCAAATTCTTGCAGAAGCCTCGCAAACCTTCAATCAAAATAGACATCAAGTTTGTTTGTTACTGGCCCTGTTCATTGTCAAAACATTTGCATATTTAAACCCTTATTAAAGAAGAGGAAAACCTTTTTCTTTCTTCTCTATGGGCTATTTACTTTAGTGTTGTCAAGCCAATAAGAGGAAACCTCCATTGACATTTATTCTAATATGTGACTTAACACATGTACGCATGAGGTCATGCATTATTGCCGAACTCTTTCTCCTTATAACTGTAAACCTAGGTGTCACTCTCTGGTAGGCTGTAGGAAAGGTTGTTAATGAAAGATATCTAATCCACCCTTCTTCTTTAATTCTGCTGTTCTCATGATCACCCAGGCATCCACACCATACCATATTCAGCAACCAAAAGAAATGAATGGAAAGATTAGAAAGATTGGCCACAATCACTTCTGTAGTTAATAACCAGACCCTATGGGGGCTGGAGAGATAACTCAGGAGTTAAAAGCATGTATTACTCTTGCAGAGGACTTGAGTGTGATTCCCAGCACCCACATGGCAGCTCACAAACATTTTGTAACTCCAGTTCCAGGGGATCAGAGAGCCACTTATGGCTCTCTTGAATACCAATCACACACACGGTACACATATATGCATGCAAGTAAAACACCCTCACACATAATAATATAAGTAAATCATAGGAGAGAATGAGGAGAAAGATGAGGAGGACGAGAAGGAGAAAAAGGAGGAGGAGGAGAAGGAGGAGGAGGAAGAGAAGGAGAAGAAGAAGGAGAAGGAGATGGAGAAGAAGAAGGAGGAGGAGGAGGAGGAGGAGGAGGAGGAGGAGGAGGAGGAGGAGGAGGAGGAAGAAGAAGAAGAAGAAGAAGAAGAAGAAGAAGAAGAAGAAGAAGAAGAAGAAGAAGAAGAAAAGGAAGGGAGAAAGAGGAGAAGGAAGAGGAAGGAGAAGAGGAGGAGGAGGAAAAAGAAGAAAGAGAAGACAGCTATGATGATGACCCTATGGAAGCCACAGAAATACTGCATTTGGTCTTTCTGGACTTTCTACTCAATTTGCTTTGAAGGAGATGGTAGGTTAAGTGTGTGTCTGCATGTGGGTATACAGAGACAGGTAGATCCTGAGCCTTGTGGCCAGCCTATTGAGCCTAATTTGTCAGCTTCCAGCCAGTGGGAAGTGCTGTTTCAAATGAAGTGGATGGCACTCCGGAGAATGATACCATTCCTTCAACCTCTACCTATATGTGTGCACAACTGCACATACACACATGCATGCATTAAAAAATAAAAAAAAAAAAAAAAATTGGAAATGCGATAAAACTCCTTTCCAGCAGGGAGTAGGGAGGTATTGCTTCTCCAGAGAATAGCTCCCTCTGAAGAGAAAAGCAAACAAAAGGCTTAGCCAAGAGCCTTTGAAATACAAACTGCTAACCCAGGGCCAGACCTCCTCTCTAGTCACAATTACCTTCTTCACATGGCTCCACATTATCCCTTGGGACCTTAGTTTCCCCTTCCTCATAGCCCTGCCATCCTCTGGGCCTAAGAACCCAAACATCCAGCCAAGAGATGAGGGGAGAAAGTATATGAAGGGCTGTCCAGGAGGCTTCCAGCAAGCTAGCCACAAACACACACCATTCCATTGACCAGGACTCAGTCTGTGGATGCCAGACAATATCACTGTGCTAGATGTCCAGGAGACAAAGGCAGTGTTCGATAACCAAGTAAGAAGTCTTTACAAAAATTTCAGCCATTGGTGAGCACTGTCAGCACATGGAAGAAGATGACACATGTATGTCTGAGTGTGTGTATATACTTGTATAGAAGGGTATGTGCAGAGGGGAGTGTGTGTGTGTGTGTGTGTGTGTGTGTGTGTGTGTGTGTGTGTGTGTTGGTACTAGTGACCCTTTTTTAAACTGGGTTTCTTTCTTTTATCCTCATGTATTATGCCAGATGTCTTAGTGCTGGACCTGGTTTATGGTTTAATACATGTTATCAACATTGCGTCTGATGTGACTCTGGAAACACCTGTTAGTCACCCAATGATGTGCTCTTTCTGCCATTATTCCAGACAGCTTAAGGGTGAGCCCCTCTCTGTGAAGCGTGGGAGATCAAAGAAGAATGAAAGAAATCAGGCACAACATTGTCTCAAGTGATTTGGGATGGGGGGGGGCCTAGAGATCAGAAAGTGTGATGTGAACACTGAGCCCAGGCTGAACACACAATGGGGACCTTCACCTTCCTAGAAACCCCCAAAAACATACCTGCAGCTTTAGGCTTAGAAGTACCCTTATATAGAGAGGTCAAAAAAATCAATTCAGAGTCTGTTGAGACATTGAAAAGAAAGCCTTCGCCTCAGCTCTCAGTAGAAGAGACGGCAGTAAAATGGGTTATGGATGTGTATGGCTATTGGTAGAAACAGATTTAAAGAAAAAAGAACTTGATTCATCGGCTTTGATCTGAAATCTTTATTATGGCAAATGGTGGTTATTAGCTAAAGATGCTGTGCACATCCTCTGTTCCGTCACAATGGCACTTTCAACCCATTTCAGCTGGTTACACATTCATGGATTAAAAGCCTTTTAATAATATCTACTACAAAAAATTTGTTCTCTCCCAGGGCAAGGTGGTAGCAAAACTGGCTGTATGGCCATTATCGGAAGCCTGGACCAGATAATGGCCCCAGCTTTATAAGGCAGGTGGGAGTGATCAATTATGTCCCCAACAACTGTCAGCTCTGTCCCATGATCAGCAGGAGTGCTGGTGTTAGCCTGGATTTCAGGGAGAGCAGACACGCGCTTTGCTCTCTGGCCTGTCCCAGGAGCAGTTTTATCTCTTGTGACAACGGCATGGTCTCCTAGGAGCTCTGTGAGGCAACTTCATGGAAACCAGGGAATGAGAGAAGAGAGGCAGGGTCTTCTTTGGCTCACAGGCAGGGGGTCAGAGACCAGAGCACCTGCCTCTAGATGAAGTCAAGAGCCACTACTCCCACCATGTGTGTAAGAACTTTGCTGGGGTCTCTAGTCTATGTTCATATTCTCTTTCTGTCCATCATTTCCTATCAGAATCAGAAGACACCCAGCTCCATCTAGAGTAGCACATGAGAAGCAGGCCAGGCATAGAGTAAAGGATAAGACTCAGTAGCATCAATGAATGTATGCGCACACACACACACACACACACACACACACACACACACACATACATGCATTCATATATATATATATATATATGAAGTCATATATATATACATGCATGACACACACACATTCACATGCAAACACAATGCACACATTAACACACAAATGCATTCGCATACACATGAACATGCACACGTATGTGTGTATACACATGGACACACTCATAATTTTTTAAAAACACATATACATGCAGACATACATACACATATGCACGTGTGTCTGCACTCAGTTACATACATGCCAAGTGTTTGTATATACATGTGCACATCCTAGCCTATGTGGCAGTATTTTTCATTCCAACATCTGATTTCTTCCAGTGCTCACCCTAGAAAGAGGGGGCCATTTGGTGCCCACCCCTAAAGCTTTTCGTTTAAAACATGTGGTTGGAGGCAGGGAGGTAGCTAAGTCAATGAACTGTCTGCCTCACATATTAGTTTGCTTCTCTGTTGCTGTGATAAAAACACTCTAGTTGAAAACAACTTGGGGAAGGAAGTATTTATTTTTGTTACACTCCCAAGTCACAGTCAAGCTTTGAGGGCATTCAGAGAGGAACTTGAGGCGAGAACCACAGAGGAATGCTGCTCACTGTTTCTCCCTGGTCTTTGCTTAGTTATTTTTCTCATAAAGCCCAGACCTACTGGCCTACAGACCTACCTAGGAATGGTGACACCCCTGGTGGGCTAGGCCTCATCAATCAAGACAGTCTCTCATGGACTTGGCCACAAGCCAATCTGATGGAGGCAATTCTTCAGTTGAGGTTCTCTCTGCCCAGGTGACGCTGGGTTGTGTCAAGTTGTCAATCAAAACTAACCAGGACACCTTATAAGCATGAAGATCTGGGTTGGATCCCCAGAACCCACTCAAAATATGAGTGGTGCAGGCTTCTAATAGCAGTTAGGGAAACAGAGACAGGATCCCTGGGACTTGCAGCCACCCCATCTGGCCTAATTGGTTATATCTCCAGGCCAGTGAGAGACTGTCTCAAAAACACAGGGTAGATAGTGTCTGAGGATGACACCTGAAATTGTTCTCTGGCTCTCCCCACATGTGGACACATATACCCCCCTGCACACACACACACACACACACACACACAAACAAACAAGCACACATATTAGATAAATAGATGATACTAGACAGATAGATTAGGTAGACAGACAGATAGACAGACAGATGGTACACAAAGCGTTGTAGTTGAATGCATGTACTACAGAACAATCTGGAGGTTGCCCTCCCCTATCAGAATATAACCTGTGTTATAAGGGGACTCACACCTTCCCCACAGGAAACATGCATCAAATTCCAGCAGAGAGCTGGAAACAGATGTTTACATTTTCCTTGTGCCTTCATGGGTCAGAACTGCACGTCACAAGATGAAAAATGTGCCACCGTAATGAAGTGTTAATTTTGTTGTAGTAGAAATTAAAAGAACATCACTTTAGTTAGCACAGAGGGAGCTGTAACCGGTGACTACATTTGACCCACTGAGCACTGAAGCAGGAACTCTAGGTCCCAGGAGTCCTGAGCTCAGCTTGGGGATGCAGGAGAGTGGAAAGCTCCTCTCCCCACACTAGCAACATTTCTCTTTTAACTTTAAGCAACATTCTGTGTTCCCTGTGGTCTCCCTGTAACCAGGGAGGTCATTACAGTAGTGTGGATTCCTGGAACATTGATCTGGCCAAAGCTAATCAGGGTTGATGTGCCGTCTGCCTGCTGAGGTACAGACCAGCACACAGGTGCAGGTGTGAGGGACAAGAGGAAGGAGCACCCTTCCTTCTCAGTGTCCTCCAGACCCTAGGTCCAACATCCAACATCAGCTCCGCTCTGTTCACATGGGAGCCAACATCGCTTCTTTCAGTAGCTACCCAGTTCCAGCTATGTTAACATAAGGCAACTTCTGTGACATTTTAACCTACTACATACATGTCTAGCAGCTAGCGTTACATGACTTTTCCTGGGTAGACCTGAACAATGTGCATTCACCCAAAGATGCCACATACAATTCCAGCCAAGTCCAGTTTATCATGGCTGCTCGTGTGAGTATGAGTGGTTCAGACTACATCAGTGGAAAACCCACCCTAGCATGGGTGATGCTCAAAAAAGCTACATCCTTGCGCTCTCAGCCAAACTTGACAACAGATCCACCCAAGAACCCCCTTTCATCATGGCTGCCCCTCACCCTACCAGGGCATGTTCTCTTCTTATAACTCTGGAGAGGGGCCCATGAGTGTGAACCTTCTGAGCTTCTTTCCTCCCTCCAGCAGCGAATGCTTCAATTCAGAGGGAATCCTAACACGACCCACAAATAAATAAATGTCCAGGTCCTAAAGCAACATTCACTCAGTCAATGAAACTAAATCCAGAGCAAAACTGTTCTTGCTGACCGCTCCACTTTGGACAGTGAATGTCCTCAAAGGCCCCTGTGCTAAGGGAGAGGGTGATGTTGGGAATGGTCTTTGTTACCCCAGCAACACTTCCTAAAGCCTAAGGTACTCTGTGTGAAGCAGAAGGTACTCTCTGCTCAACTTCCCCACCTTGAATGAGGAGATGTAAGAAGCCCAGAGAGGAGAAGGGCTAAGCTTGCACATGGGAGCCGGGGAGCTGTGCCTTATGTTATGGCTGCTAGCTTGGTGTTTTTGTGGAACTCCTAACAGTGGGAGCAGGTGTTTCGCTGTCTCTTTTGCCTGCACTTAAGACTTTTCTTCCTGTTGGGTTGTCTTATCCAGCCTCATAGGAGGGCTTTTGGCCTTGTCTTGTGGTATCTTCTTTTGTCTTGTTTGGCTGTCATCTCTTGGGAAGCCTACTCTTTTCTGAAGGGGAAATGTGTGGGGAGTGGATCTGGGGGTGGGGGAGGTGGGAGAGGGAGGTGAGAAGAGTGGAAGGAGTGGAAACTGTGGTCTGGGATACATTGTATGAGAGAAGTATCTGTTTTCAATAAAAGAAATTTTATTAAAGAAAGAAGGCAGGAAGAAAGGAGGGAGGAGGGAGGGAATGGAGGGAGGGATGGGAGAAGAAGGGAGGGAGGGGGCAGGGAAGGAGGGAAGAAAGGAGGGAGAGAAAGCTACAGTTTATTTGAGCCCAAGAAACTACATCTCCCATATCTACCCCTGCCCCTGGGTTACTTCATCATTTGCTCAAAACTGCAAACCACAAGCAAGGGAGTCCAGAGTGCTGCTGACCAAAACAGAGAAAACACGGAGTAAAGAATATGCCCCAATGGGAAAGGCAGTCCAGAGTGTGCTGGGCTCAGCTCCATGACTCCAGGGCCACTGCCCCCTCCCATCTCCTCAGAGTGGATTCACCTTCACCTGCAGAAGTCCACCCATTCTGCCCCTTTAAGCAGCTTTGACAAGCACTCAAGAGGCAGGCCGTTGATGCACTGCCTACACCCCCAGCCATCTAGCCTCTGTGCTCAACTAAAAAAGACGTGAAGCTCTGGATAAGAGAAGAGAGAGAGAGGGCTCGCCCAACTGGGAATGGTCATCAGAGCCCTGCACACAAAGACCCACACAGAATCTTCAGATGGTGACAAACAGTGAGAAGGGATGGAAAGGAGGGCCTCGGTGAGCAGGGCTGTGGCTCAGCAGATCTACCTTTTGTCTAGCATAACATCAAAGGGATGGATAGTCATGGATGGTCAGTGCTACTGTCCCAGAAGAAGCTGCAGCAGTACCTCCAGCAGCGAACACGCCACTAAGAGTTGGTAGCTGCTCACCACATTAAGACCAGCACCTACATGAGAACAGGGTCATGCCGACATATGGCCCTGGGAAATGGGACCCAGAAAGCAGAAAGTTGTGACAGTCCCTACATGGGGCACCTCAGGACGGGTATCTCCCCTTTTCAATGGCCATTTCACCCCTGACTTTGGTCAAGTTGAGAGCATCGAGGGATCCAGTATGAGTACCCTAAAGCAGCTATAACACATGCATGCCCATACATAGGGGATAGCACAACAGATACCCATTCTCTCAGCATTCTGGAGGGTGCATGTCTAAAATCTACATGTCCGTAGGGCTGTGCCCGCTCTGACAGCTCCCTGGCCCCTCACCTGACTTCTGCTGGGTAGCACCATCCTTGCTGTCCTGCCGACACATCCTCCATCCCTGCCTCTGTCATCACATAGTAGCCTCCTCTGCTTCTCATTCATCACATGGTCTCAGAAGTCATTGGCAATGGAACAGGAACCAACTCCAGCCCAGATGGGCTCAGCCTCATTCAGTTCCAGGGGTGAAGATGCCACTTCCAAATAATGTCACACTGGGGTGCGAGATTTCAACCCCTCCTTCTGAAAGGAGTCAACAGGGTCTTGGCCAACTCCTCCCCCAACACAAAGCCAAGAACAGTATCGTAGGCTCTCAAGACTGTTTCTAGTTGAACTGCTATTAATTGTGCTAATTAATTTCCTCATTGGTGTAACAAAATAACTGACAGAAGCAGCCTAAGGAAAGAGGGGCTGCTTAAGGCTCATGGTTTTGTTAAGGCTCACGGTTTACGAGGTACAGTGGGAACAAATGGCGGCACATTTAGCAGCCATACACAATGCTCCCAGGAGATAGAGAACCGGGTGAGAGTCAGGGCCAGGCTATGAACCTCGTACCCTGACCCTGTGGCTCTGTGTCTGCCGGCTAGCCCCCACATCCAAAATGTCCCACAATCCCTCTGCAAAACGGTGCCAGCAACTGGGGTCTGACTGTTTAAACACGTGTGTGCCTCTTAAACAAGAATTTCTAGGATGAAGCTGTCTGTGAGGTCTGGTGGGCTGGTCAGAACCACAATAGTGAGGAAAAGTTGGAATGTTGGAGGTCCAGAAGCTAACCACCTGATCTCAGGCTAGTTTGAGCTCCCAGAAATTTTTGCTACCTCTGTGTCAGAACTAACATCCTATAACATAGATTAAAATCTTTTGGAATCTATTAGCTCAGCAGATGCCTAGCTACCACCAACCCAGAAGCTAAGAATGTCATCGGATAGCCTCTTGGGTCTATAGGACAGTTTTCCCGCATCTTACTTGTAACTACCTCTCTGATGTGTTTTAAACTTGCCTTGATTTGTTTTGTCAAACTACAAAAACTTCACAAAATGGCTGGCTCATTAGAACATGTAATCTTGGGTAACCTATATCTGTGTTCCCGGAGTCATATTCATTCCATTTGGCTCCAGAATAAATTATCTCTAGTCCCTTAAGGGGAGAGCTGTGTCTTTGCATTTACAGCCTCTAGGGGGCATTTCACATTCAAACTATAACAAACAGTAGGAAGACACCCAAGGGAAGGGGGATACCTGCTTTTGTGTCCTGGATGCAATGTGGCCACAGGGTTCCATTGATTCACATCTGTCTTTGTCTCTGTTATATTTAGTAATAAGATGCGATGAAGCAATTATCTTCATCATGGAGAAGAAGTGGGGAAGGAGGGAGGGCAAGAAGGGAGGAGAACAGGGAGAACACTCTCAGAGAAGGCAAATCCAGGTATCAAATGTGGGGTAGCCCTGTGGTTGCCCCAAGTTCACACTCTCCCTCAACTCAGGAGAGCAGCTTCCTCCCATTTTTTATTAAGACCCCTTCTCTGCCCCGACCCTGGACTAAAGTCAAAAGAGTCTGAAGGGCAGACCTTGGAGGCCCGACTCCTAGACTGGGGAGACAGTAATGAGCCAGGAATAGTAATCAGCCACTAATAGGAACGCCAATAGCCTCTCTGACACCCTGTCGAACAAGACTGCAGAGAGAAAGACGAGAGTTATCTTACTGTGAAATCCAGAAAAGCCAGGAGCCATACTCTGAATCACAGCTGCCACTACCACCCCACAGCCCCCCACCACCACCCTGCGCCTTCACACAAATACAGAAATGCCTGACCTCACTGGAAATGGTCCTCACCAAAGCTAAGAGCCCTCTAGGCTAAGCATTGGCCTGGGGACAGGTGTCAAGGGGACTGAAAGTATTTCTGAAATGATCAGATTGTCCCTCTGCATCCCATGGGGCTTATTTAGACATTTAAAAAGGAAATAATGGGACATTTTCCACCCACTAAGTGGCTAATGGTCCCGCTAATCACCAGGTCTCCTTGGAAGCGTTTTGTTAATGACTGGTATGAGCAGCTCAGACCGGACTTGGGGCTTCCAAATCCACACTTCTGTAGACATTTCCTATAACTCAGTGTTAGGGACCAGGTGCTCCCCCAGCTTGCCTTCAGTGACTCAGTGCCAGCAGCCACTGCGTCATTACCAGCAGCCAAATGTGACACATTTCCACCGTCACCACCAGTCGAGTGAGTATCCTTTATAAAGTCCCCACTCAGAGGCGACCCCCACCAGTAAATCTCTGTGTGAAGTCTGTTGCATGATGTGATCCTTTTGGCATTCCTTGGCCCCCATCTGCCGAGGTATTCTTCCACCTCCAAATCCTAACACTCAGACTTTTCAAAACAGGAATTGGAGGGGAGGGAATTCAGGGCTGGATTTGACCAGTGTACATTATATGCGTGGACAAAATTCTCAAACAATAAAAATAAAAGAGTTTTTTTTTTTAAAATGCATTAAAGTGGCCCATTGCCTCCTTTAGTAAATGTTTTTGTTACAGGCTGGTAAGATGGCTCAGCAGGTCAAGGCCCTTGTTCCCAGGCCTGAGGATCTGAATTATCCTGAGTCCCATATTGTTGAAGGAGTGAACCAACTCCCCAAAATTTTTGGCTGACCTCCACACATGTGCTGTTGCTTGCATGCACGCGCGTGCGCGCACACACACACACACACACACACACACACAGACGCACTAAACAAATGTAAAATATCCTTTCCTAATAAATAAAACATTATAAAGCTGTCACTTGAATGGAAGGGTTTACATTATTGGCTCGCCCCTGTCTTCTCTCACACAGGCTCACCAGAGAAGGGCCCATGTGTGACCCCATTACCAACATGTGCTTAGCACCTGAAGAGAGGCTGAAGGTGCACCTGTCAGAGGAATGAAGAGCAGTCTGGGTGTGTGAAACACAATGCATTTGCAAGACCAAAGGGCAGCCTGGGTGCCTGGCTGCGCATGTGCAGAATCAAAATTCAAAGAAGTTCCTGAGAAACCAGGAAATTACACACAGTTCAAGCCACCAAATACAACTTTCCCATGAACTAAATTTTGCCTGATTCTTTCATTTCCCCAGAGGACCAGCAGCCACTTCTGGTTTCATCCACTTCTTTTCTTATTTTATTTCTAATTTGTTTTTTTTTAATACTATCTATTGGATGAATGCACATTTAGCAAACAGGAATAAACGGGCGTCTCTCATTTGAACAAGACGGTTTTCATCTTTCTCCTGGACTTTAGTCCTGTTTCTCCGCTTGATGCTCATCGCTGCATCCCAGGGAACAAAGACTTGGGGAAAACACTGCTGTTTTGGAGTTTGCTCTTGAGAAGCCCTGTGGAGTTTGGCAGAGGACACTCTGGCTGTTGTCTCATTCTGAGAGGAAAGAAGGGAGCTCTCTGGGGTGCTTGCAAATACCTGCTCTTTTTTAACATGTTCACTCTAATTTCTACTCTTCCTGCCTCATACACAGCTATCCTGCTCTGGAATTAAATAAATGAATACATGCATGTGTGCACGTGTACACCCGAGTTTGTGTGGGGGTGCATGGGCATGGGAGGTCAGAGGTCAATCACGGGCATCTTCCTCAGTCACTGGTTTCGGTTGTCATGCTCATACATCTGGGAAGAGGGACCCTCAGTTGAGGATTTGCCTCCAGCGGGTTAGTGTATGGGCAACTAACTCTATAGGGATCTTTTGAATTAATGATTGATGTGGGAGGGCCCAGCCCACTGTGGGTGGTGCCACCTCTGGGCTGGTGGTCCTGGGTTCTATAAGAAAGCAGGCTGAGCAAGCCATGAGGAGCAAGCCAGTAAGTAGTGTTCCTCCATGGTCTTCGTTTCGGTTCCTGCCTCCAGGTTCCTGCCTTGACTTCCCTCAGTGATGGAGAGAGATCAAGACATGTAAGCTGAAATAAACCCTTTCCTCCCTGGGTTGGTTCTGGCCAGATTTTATCCCAGCAAAGGGCAGCAACTAACGCAGCTCCCTTGCTGCATTGTTTGGTTTTCCTGAGACAAGGTCCCTCACTTTTACCTCAAACACACTAATTGGGCCAGTTGGCCAGAGAACCCCAGAGGTCCTCCTGGCAACCCTCCCAGCACCAGAATTCCAGGCCAACATACCTGACTGTTTTTTAATGTGGGTTCTAGGAAGTCAAACTCAGACCTTCAAACTTGCATGGCAAACATTTTACTGGCTGAGCCATCCCCTAAGCCCAAGAATTTTTTCAAATAAGAACCTTGGAAAGCCATTTCTTCATCAGACCACACCCTGTCCTTATAGTACACATCCCTTCCATGCTGACGCTATGTAAGTTAAATTTCTAGTCAGGAGACAGGAAACCACATTGAGCTATGTAATATGGAGGGAAAATATGTGTGTTTTAGCTCATTTTCCATTGTTTCTCAATTGGGCAGCCTTTTGCATTGTAGAATACAAAACTGCTATCAGAAACCTTATCTGTCTCATGCTCCAGAAAGAAAGGAAATACCTTTAGGCTGAGGAGTATAATTTAACACCAATAGTAATCATGAAGATGGAGGGGATTATTACTTTGTGTGGTCCAACACCTATAGTAATCATGAAGATAGGGGTGTAAATGGGCAGACAGTTCTCTCTCACCAGCCAGTTCCCAAATAACCACTCAGAGGCTTAATATTACTTATAAATGCTCAGCCGATAGTTCAGGCTTATTACTAACTAGCTCTTACAATTAAATTAACCCATAACTCTTATCTATGTTTAGCCACATGGTTTAGTACCTTTTCTTAGAATGGTATTTTCATCTTGCTTCCTCTGCATCTGGCTGGCGACTCCTGACTCTGCCCTTCCTCTTCCCAGAATTCTCCTTGTCTGGCTCTTACGCTCAATCTCTTCCTGCCCAGCTATCGGCCAATCAGCTCCATAATTAACAATGAGCCTAATCCACAGCATACAAAGGGGTGGGTATCTATGTTGAGTGGTCCTGAAAACAGTCAGGGGTTTAGCAGGTAATTATTAAACATTGAACAGATAGGGGAGTATAAAGGGATGTAACTTTGAAATTATATTGATTTCCCTCTTCTTTGTCCAGACATATTCTAAATAAAACCCCATCATCCTTATTGCTGTATGCTTTAGTTGTTGTATCGTTAATTGTTGGGACATTGATGCACTCAGAAATTGACCCCGATTCAAGTGTGTGGTAGCCAGTTATGAAGGAGGGCCTGGAGAATGGCTGGCACTATGCATAAGTCAAGGGAAAAGGGAGCATAGGATGGCAGGGTGCAGGTGAGTTCAAAGGAGAGGCTGACAATAATTCTGGCCTTAGAAGGGCCAACAGGATAAATATATCTGCTGGGAATGCATTTGGTCATGGTCATATAAAACCAATCAGGATCCCTTAATCCTGAGGCAATGATTGACTTGAGAGGAAACACTGAAGCACACATACAATTGGTTCAACAGTCTCGCAATGCCACAGGACTCCTGGCTTTTTTCATCCTACACCCTCAGCAGACTGGCTATAGCATGCAGGCTTCTACCTCACAGTCACAAGATAGCTGCTGCATACCCAAACAGCACAGCACACCCTCCCAGGACAGAACTCCAAATGCTGGGTGACAGGAGAGGGGTCAGAGATGGGACTGCCTTGCATCCAGACAGAGAAGACTCTTTCATCCGAAGATGTTGGGTGTGTCTCAGTGAGTTGCATGATATATCCTGACACCAGTGACAGGAACAGAGGAATGAAGCTACTGTGACTGATTGGAATTAACCAGGATGCCCACCCTGGATTAAGGGATAGGTAGATGGTTCACACCTAATAATCAAACAAAACTCGATAAGGATTGATGACAGTTCATCATCAGCCACAAAATAGAGGGCTCATGCATTTGGTAACAGCAGAGACAATTTTAGGTGACAGGCCCGCTGGATGCCGGTGGAGTTCATTTGAATGGAGTTTAGCATCTCGGCAAAGAAGTATCTTCCCTTCCCAGTCATCTGGGGACATGCTACGCTTCCAGGGGATGTCCTTGTTTGCTCTGTGTGTCTCAGTGTCTCCCCCGACTCGTTCCTCACACCCTGGTGTCTGGTGTCCCCGCGTAATGAAGAGGTGCCGCACAGGCTCTTCCACGACAACTGCTATTCTATTGCATCTGTTTTCGCAACTACCTTCTATTTAAAGAAAATACTTTGGGTTTTTAATGAAGAAAATCCACTACATGCATCGATGTTTAATAACGTGTTTTACCCACTTGCATGTGTGTGTGTGTGTGTGTGTGTGTGTGTGTGTGTGTGTTGTGTGTACGGATGTGTGCATGTACATGCTCATGTGTGTGACATGGAGGCCAGAGAACCACCTCGATTTTGACACAGAGTCTCTTACTGGTCTGGATCTCAGCAATTAGGCTAGACTGGCTGGCAGTAAACCCCAGGATTCTCCTGTCTCCGCCTCCCCAGCTCTGAGATTACAAGCACATACATCTATGCTCAGTTTTTGACACTGTTTCCAAGGTCAGATTCAAGTCCTCAGCTCAAACACTGAGCTGCCTCTGCCATCCCAAGCAGTGTGTCTTAAAAGAAACATTAATTAATTAAGAAAACGAATGGCCTGGCCAGTGTGACTTAAACATCATAAGGGTGTTACACACAAAGTGTGGGAGTTTGGAGCTTTGAGAAGAGAACTTTAAAAAAAAAAAAAAAAACATTTGACAGCTTTTAAAACCTTCGGGACAACCCAGAACCTATTAGGGAAAGCTGAAAACTGTGTCTCCACTAATTCAAGGCAAAATCAACAGAAACCCAAGCTTATGTCAGCTTATTTCCTACAAAACACTCTAAGCTTGTTTTTCCCTCTGAAGCTGTCCCTACCACTCCAAATAGAGTTGCCAATGGCTCCCCACAGCTGTGAGTTTGTGTGTAGCCGGGTACCAGGTTTTCTATGACCCACCAGTGTCACATCGGCGGGTCCCATTGACCACCACAGCCAAGGCTATCGGCTTTTGAAGATAAGCAGGAATGCGCAAAGTCAGAATGTACTGATTTCCATCCTGAAAATTAGAACCATGATGATGGGAAAAGCCATGTGCTGACACGGATCAGTCAGTGATGTATCTCTCTTTGGAGAGTAAAAGTAAGAACTGAGTTAAAGATAAATGTTACCTTGTAAAACATCCAGATGACACTGGGTTCCAAAACAAGTGAGGTGTGTGTGTATGTGTGTGTGTGTGTGTGTGTGTGTGTGTGTGTGTGTGTAGGTGTGTTTACTCACATGTGTTCATGCATGTAGAGGTCAGAGGACAGACTTGGATGTCATTCCTCTGGAGACATTCACCTTTTCTATTTACTTGTGGGGGGGTACACACATGACACAGCACAGATGTGGAGGTCAGAGGACAGACTTGGATGTCATTCCTCTGGAGACATTCACCTTGTTTTACTTGTGGGGGGGTACACACATGCCACAGCACAGATGTGGAGGTCAGAGGACAGACTTGGATGTCATTCCTCTGGAGACATTCACCTTTTCTATTTACTTGTGGGGGGGTACACACATGCCACAGCACAGATGTGGAGGTCAGAGGACAGACTTGGATGTCATTCCTCTGGAGACATTCACCTTGTTTTACTTGTGGGGGGGTACACACATGCCACAGCACAGATGTAGAGGTCAGAGAACAACTTGCAGAAGTGGGTTCTCTCTTCCACCTGCTGCATCTTGGGGACTGAATTCAGGAAGTCGGGCTTGGTGGCAAGCTCCCTTGCACACTAAACCATCTTGCCAGCACCTGTCTTGTTAATTGAGGTAGGGTCTCTCACTGGGACCTAGGGCTTGCTGATTATGGGCTGGCCAGTGAACCCAGAGATCCCTGGGTCTCTGTCTCCCTTCTGCTGGGATGAGAAGTGCATGCTGCCACTCCAGGCTTTTAAATGGTCCTCAGTCTTATACAGCATTCAGCCATCTCCTCTAGCTAACAAATGGACTTAAAAGGATGTGGAGGTGGTTTCTGGGTGGCTGACATCAGGGAAGCTGAGCTCTGGTGCACACCAGGATAGCTGGTGCAGGGTGAGGGTCATGCTCCCAGGGACATCAGGGCCAAGGAGACATCAGTGGGCCATGCTGAGGATTTATGTTGCCTGTTCTGCCTCTGCACAGAAGCCTGGCGTGCCCATGCAACCTGGAGGAGAACCATTTCCATCCATAGAGATTGCTACGGTCTAAATGATGGTTGTTACCACCCACCCTGCACATACACCAGCAGCCAGGGAAGATGCTAAGGTCCTGATACCTACAATGACTCATTGGAAGGCAGATCTTTGAAGTGGGTGGGGATGACTTCAGCAGTCCTGAATATAGAGTTCTCCTAAATATGATTAGAGCCCTTATATCAAAGAAGCCCCCAGACAGCTTGCTAAACCTTCCTACCATAGAAGATGCTCCACTTACAAGCCAGGTATCAACCTTCAGCCATGGCCTTGATCATGGACTCTCAGCCTCCTTATCAGCCATCCAGTCTCTGAGATTTCAGTGACAGCAGGCTGGCTGGTTCCTGGGAGAGACAGGGCATAGCTAGGAATGGAGTGAACACACAACTCGTTTCTGTTTTGTGATCAGAACAGAACACAGAAGAACGCTTCTCAGACTAAGCAATATGACATGGTTTTGTTGATTTCCAGCTCAAAATTTAAGGCCAAAGAGAAAGATAAATTTATGGGAGAGTTGACAGACATGATCACTAATCTCGGTTGCCAACTTCACTGGCTCTGAACTCAATTAACATACAAGACTCTGGGCACTCCTGTGAAGGATTTTTCAGGTTATTTAAATTGGGAAGACTTGCCCTAAATGTGGGTGGTACCTTTGGTGCCAGTCAAGATGAAAGGATTCGGAAGAAGGAAGAAGCTTTGTTTTGCTTTTTGCCCGTTAGCCTTCACTCTCACTGGCAAGCTCATCTACCCTGTGGCTGCTGCATTCCTTTGCCAATGTTAGAACCGCCTTCTTTGAAATCCCACTGTAGAATGAAGTCCAACACCTCCAGGAAACTCACCGGCCTTCAGCACTAGACTGGGACTGCTGAGCCATCGGGCATCTTGGGCCAAACAGGCATGAGATTCTCAGCCTCCATTGTTAGATTACCCAGACAGTGTCCTGTAAACCAATGGAATAAATGCTACCAGTTCTGTTCCTCTGGATACCCCTGAAAGAGTAACAAGTACCCACCAGTCAACACAAATCCCAGTTTGCTTTCCTAGTGAATGTTTGTTGGGTTGTTTTTTTTTTTTAATAATTTGTTGGGTTTTTTGTTTTGTTTTGTTTTCTGTTGGTTTGTTGTTGTTGTTGTTGTTGTTCTTTGTTTTAAGAGTAGAAACACATTAAACCTCTTCATCCCTGACTGGATGGCAAACTCTAAGCTCATATCAGCAAAGCTGATTAAAGCATTAGGAATGTGTGTACACTGTCAAATTTGGATCAGAGATAACATCAGCCACGTGGGCAAACCTGGACCTCCACCATTTAACACAGACAAATCAGGACGAACTGTCAGCAGCTTGTCGGGCCAACACAGACAAGGGCCTGAGAGTCATGTTGTTATTTTCTTTTATGAATTTGCAGTAACCCTGCTCATTAATAGTGTTTATAATGTTAACTTTGGCAGTTTTCCTTGGCTCATCAAGTATTTCCCTAATGAACTGTCAGCTCACCCCATCTCAATAGTAACAACTTTCCGATTAAGTTCATCTGGACGACTGGGGTTTTCAGAATTCTATGCTGACAGAAAAAGAATCTTTTTCATTATATTTGAAGAAAGACATATTCATTTGCTGCCTTCCCCCAGAGCTGACTGTGCCCAAGCTCAGTGCGGAGACCTTCGCCCACGTTTACCTGTACACCATCAGCTCCATGAAACAAGCACTCTCAACTAAGGAGGCTCTGTGCTGACACAACCCTGCAGGGCCCCTCCCCTGCAGCCACCCTGTCCCCAGGGTCCTGGTGTCCTTTCCTCTCCTAAAAAGAGTTGTTGAGATCCACACCCAGCATCACCCATGCCCGGAAGCCAAAGCCTGTATAGATTTTTTCAAATTTGATTCATTTATATTATTTAATGTGTGAGCGCTTTGGTTGCACTATGTATGTGTACCATGTGCATGCCTGGTGTCTGAAAGGGCCAAAAGAGGACATTAGATCTCCTGAAACTGGTTAACAGATGAATGTGAGCCATCATGTGGACACTGGGAATAGAACCCAGTTCTATTCTATGAGAATAACAAGTGGTCTTAATGGCTGAGCCATCTCTCTAGGCCCCAAAATCTATATGTTATCCTTGAAGATGCTTAGTTATTCTACAAAGCTCCATGGGGGCCTTGATGCTGATCCTCAAGGATAGACTCCAAACTATTAATGGAGAGGATGCCAGGGCAGGTGGTGCTGTGGACAGAGGGTCCTGTGGAGAGCAAGATTGGAGAAGCAGCCTGGACTGGATAAGGGATGGGTTGGGCCCTTGCAGCAGGTAGAGGTATGGTGGTGCTGAAGACATGAACAATCTCATAAACTATCCAGTTTGGGGATTCTTCATCTATAGAATAATTTTAACTTTATCTTAAAGTCTTGCTTAAAGACCCATGATGGTTGCATAAAGAACACTAGTGGACTGGGTAGCCCCCCAAGCTCCCAAGAATATGAAGTCCTGAATGCTATGTATCTCCCTGAAGTGTGAAATTGGCATGTGTGCACAGATCCACACATTCTCTGCAACATCCTAATGCTACGGTGTGCAGCTCAGTGTGCTGTCTTGTGAGTGCTGGTGTGGGTGTGGGTGTGTTCTTGAGATGCACACTCACAGAACCAGGCCTGAGTCTCCAGTGTTCTTGCTTGTGGCTCTGAACTCTGGCCTGGATGGATGGGCAAGCAGTTCTGAGAAGGAACATGATTACTGGATGCAGCCAAAAGCATGGAGGTATGTGATTTAATTACAGAGCTGTAGGAATCTGGCTCATTTCTTTCCATTCTCTGTGAAAGACACAGCCACTTGTAGAAACTCACAGGGGAAAAGCTCATGGGACACTTTTTCCCCCAGCCTGGGTTGTGAGCCCTGGTCAGATTCAAATACCCATAGTTACTGGAGAGTAGCAGTAATTGCTTTCCATTTCAGAGACGCCCATTCTTTCTAAGCACCCAGGATGGCATTGGGCAGACCTAATGTTTGGGATCAGAGCACCTCTCTTCCTGTGGAGTCCCCTCATGACCAGTGAGGTAGCCACATGATCACAAGTTCACCATTAGGCTTGGCATCACGACAGACCAAGGATACATGATTTGGGGATATGAGATGGGCAGATCTTTGCACAGCAAAGAACAGTGTTGAGAGAGGGCTAGAGAAGATGCTGGCTGACCCCAAGCCTTTTCTCATAGAAACAGCTGACAACCGCCCCACAGTGTTCCAGCTATGGGTGTTTCCTGCAATAACAGGTAGTTTAAAATAGCACTCTTGCCTCCCTCTCCCTCCTCCGAGTGATGGGCGGCAGGCCCACGGGCCACCAGGCTTCCTGTAGGAAGAGCCTTTCTGTTTCCCTCAGAGCAGCCCTCCAAGAAAATAAATAGCATGTGCTCATTATTCAAATGAGGCTTAATTAATGCAGAACTCGCCCCCAAACTTTCCAAGACACCCATGGTAATGAGCTCCCCGCTCACCTCCCTCCAGCTTGGGATGTCAAGCCGAAAGGCTGCCTGTAACAGGGAAGAAATGTTGTGAGGACCAGACTGTGGTCTGACTCTGTGGTTTCACAGCTTGCTGGAGTATCTCAGCCCCAAAGCCTGTATTCCACCATCCTTTCAGGGGTAAAGTTGGTGGAGTGGGTGGCTTGCTCCCCAGAGAGCTTCCAGGGTTACAGAAGAGGCTCAGCTCAAGCGACTTTGAGGCTGTCTCTAATTTACACTCTTGAACCAACCCCAGCCCAAACATTTCATAAATGGTACAGCAAGAGACATTGGGTTACCCCTGTCCTTTATCCCTAGCCTCTCAGCCTTGCTCTCCAGAACCAAGGACAAAGAGAGGACACACACTCCAGAGTCCTGGAGGGAGCAACATCATGCCTGGGGTCTGAGCAAGGCAGGGTGGAAAGATGGGAAAGCGAAGGGCAAGACTGGAATGGGAAGAAGCCTGTCCTCTGGGGTCTAGCCCACATCTCCTGATGGCTGAGCATCAGAAACATCAATGCAACTGATCCAGCAAACATTGCCTACAGAGATGGAGCATGTTTTCTTAAGACAACTCAATCGAGGGTGAGAAAAGAAACACGGGGCTGAAGAGATAGCTCATCAGTTAAGAGCATGTTCCAGTCTCGCAGGAAACCCAGGTTCTATTCCTAGACCCACTTTAGGCAGCTCACCTGCTGCCTTTAACTCCAGCTCCTGGGGATTCGATGCCCTCTTCTGGCCTCCAAGAGCCCTGCACTCAACACACACACACACACACACACACACACACATGAAACTGTATTTACTGAGGGTCAGGAAATACATGGCCTTGAGTTTCACACTGTTTTGCTCCCCACACAATTGAAACCGCTTACTGGGGGTTAGGAAGTACATGGCTTGAGTTTCACACTATTATTGATCCTCTCTCATACCTAAACCCAACAGTGTAACTCATGAAACCACCCTAGAACTTTATTTACAATTATAAAATCCCTTAAGAGAAACAAGTAGGGGCTGGAGACATGGCTCAGTCATTAAGAGCACTGGCTGCTCATGAAGAAGACCCAGGTTTGATTCCCAGCATCCACATGGCAGCTCACAACCATCTGTAACTCCAGTTCCAAGAGCTCAGACACCCTCTTCTGATCTCTAAGGGTACTCTATGCATATTGTACACAGACATGCATGCAGACTCATACATATAAAAGAGTAAAATAAACCTAAAAAATTTTAAAAAGAGAAACAAGTAAATTAGATAATTATATTTCTATCTAATTTTAAAATTTTGCTTCACCCTTCAGCCTCCTGTAAATTATATCGTTTAAACAATGGTGCCTGAAAAGCCACAGAATTATGTATAAAATTCTCTCTAAATGCCCACATTCACATCAGAAACATTGGCTGTCACCTCCTCTGTGTAATAAACTCACTGACTTTGTTTCACTCTGATTCTTGCTGATTTTTTTTTCTGAGTGGTGGTCCCTGAGTGGGAAGGGAACTTCTCAGGCTCTGGCTACAGTATTCTCTTTGGTCTCCCCACCACAGATGACATAAGGACAGGATCTTCCCCAGGGGTCCCACAGACTGGAGGTGCTGGTGATTTCTCTACCTGGAGGTAAAAAGGAGGTACCCATTTGTCTGCTACAAAGGACCTGAAAAAAAGGCAGGCTGGGCATTGTGGACAGTCAAAACATCCTGCAGAGTGAGACATCCTCTATTACCCTCCCCAGGGTCCTGAGATGTCCACGACCTCCAGTCCACAGAGGAGAAGAGGGCCCCTGCCACTGTTACAGCCTCACTGGGAGCAAGGAGGGAGGATAGAGGAAACAACCACCTTCTTCCTCTCCCAGCACCCCACATCACTTACATATTAAACATGCAACTTGCAGCAAATGAGACACGAGGGGCTGAGGAGAGGGCTCATCACATTAGGAACTCAACAACCAGAATTTAAATCCCCAGCACACTGGCAGGAGCTCTGCCTGGGAGCCTCAGTCCTTCCAATGTGGGTTCTGATAACAGGAAGGCTTCCATTCTCTGCATCTTTCAGTCACCCTGTACAGGGCAATAATGCAGCCCCTGCCTTCACACAAGGCAGTAATGCAGCCCGTGCCTCCATACAATGCCATGATGCACCTCCTGCCTCCATAAAGGGTAATAATGCAGCCCCTGCCACCATAAAGGGCAATAATGCAGTCCCTGCCACCATAAAGGGTAATAATGCAGCCCTTGACTCCTTTCTGTCTTTCATTCCATTACTAATCAACAGCCATGAAGCTCAGTGCAGAGGCCACTGGCTTGAAGGAGAGCATGAGAACACAGGGTGTATGCAGATCTGGGCTAATCACACAGTGCTCCCATGATGTCAGAGCCATGGCCTCCAGGACTGCACCCAGATCCATTCTCTCTGATTTAACACCTTAACTGAACAGGACATAATGGGAGGGCTCAGGAGAAGGTATTCATCAGGCGACAGTGAGAGTGCCTACATTTCCCCAGGAGGGAAGTGGTCTCCCTGCCACAACCCTTTCCACTCTTCCTTCCACTTTAGCCTGTGATTCATGAATGAAATTAATAGAAACCAACCAGGCATGGCCATGCCTACGGTGCTACGTCCAACAACAGATGTTTCCTGCAGAGACCGTATTAGAGTAACCATAACCCAGGAACACAGCCCGCTCGTCACTGATGGTGGTACTGAAACAGGCACCCGGGATGAAGGCTATGCCTAAGCTGGCCCTGCCCTGCTACATATCCCAAAGACAGTCATTGGTCTGTTTCCTCCATGAGGCAACTGAGCAATGTCTCTAGTTTGGGATGCGGATCTTAGCTCTGACATTTACGGCTGTGTTAGTGAGTATCTGAGATGGCCCAGAAGCCCTGGGATATTCTGGGACAGGGAAGACACTCTTCATCCTAGACTCATCATGGTTCCCCGAGTTTTGACAGCTTAATGTAGTTTGTCTGTCTGCTTGATGTTGTCCTGCTCTGTCTGTCAGCTAACACGGGGACAGCACCTCTTCCTCTGCATCCAGTGAAGTCCATACGCCGCCTCCTTCCACAGCACATGCAAATAATGATTGATGTATAGATCTAAAGAATTCTAGGGCCTCCAAATGAGGAAAAATATATGATATTCGTCCAGTTTACTTAGGATGGGCTCTCCCAATCCAAGCCCTTCACTACTTAAAGGACCAGATACCAAATGACCCCACACAGCCCTATCTGTACCCAGGAGCCCTAGAAAATACCCAGATTTCCAGTTCTCAGGGAATCCAGGAAATCCTGCTAACCCTGCCCTCTTTCTTGCTGTGACCCAACACGTGAACACACATACACACACAAACACACACATGGATACACACAGAGACAACACAAACACATACACAGAGACTGCATGCACACACACACACACACCACAACAACAACAACATACATTCAAACACAGTATGTACATACTACACATACATGCCACACATACAAAAAAAATGGACAGATAAAATACGTAAGTAGAAACTGCAATTAGGCTTTACTTATCCATTTCTATTAAGTAAAGAGAAATAGGTGTTTCAAAATGCCCTGATTTATTTTTAAGTGGCATTAGTGCTTGTGCAGCTAATCACTCTCCCTGGATCCCTATTGAGACCTCACTGGCCTATAGAAGGGCAGGTGATCCTCTCAAATTGGAGAGACATACGTGGCTGAGCCCCAGGTCAGGGGTGGGTGCAGCTCCCACAGGTGTGGACTCACCAAGGCACCTTCCCTCTGGCCGGCGCTAGAGGGCGCACGTGGCCGGGAGCCCTTCCGTGAATCCGGCTTTCTCAGCTGGTCCAGGCAGGGGACCCCTCCCTGCTGCTAAGGTGAGAGCTGAGGCTGGAACAGCCTTGCAACCGGTCAAGGTGAAGGGACTCCGCCTGCTCCCTCCCTTCTTGCCCCAGAGCTTGCAAGAGAGGCTGGAGGAAGGCCTTCCTTGTGCACCCCGCAAGAGACCACAACTCTTACAGGAAGTTTTTATCCGAGCATAGTGGAAGCCAAGTCAAGTATTAGAGACCTTAATGGAGGAGAATTTCGCTTCAGGGCGTGCGGGGGGACGAGGGGGGGCGGCTAGAAGTGGAGACTGGCGTCTCTGAGGATGTCTTAAGAGTCAGACATCTCCTCCGCCCCGCCCTCCCCCACCCACCAAGGTGAATCTCTGCTATGCCCTTTGCTGTGTGGGCTCAAACAAGGGAAGAAATCTCAGAACTTCAGTTCCCTCTAGCCCTAAGATAGGATGAATACTATGGTGGTTTGAATGGAAATGACCCCCCCCCCCCCGTTAGGCTCACAGGGACTGGCACTATCAGGGAGTGTGTTACTGTTGGAGTTGATGTGGTCTTGCTAGAGGAAGTGTGTCACCAGCTCTGGACTTTGAGGTCTCAGGTGCTCAAGCCAGTCCCCAGTGTCTCCCTCCCTCCCTCCTTTCTGCGGATCTGGATGCTAATTCTCCAGCACCATGACTTCCTTGCGTGCCACCATGCTTCCTGCCATGATGGATGATATTGGGCTAAATGTCTGAACTGTTAGCCAGCCCCAACTAAATGCTTTTCTACATGAGTTGTCATGGTCATACATAATGTCTCTTCACAGTAACAGAACCCTAACTAAGACCACGTACCTCTAACCCATAGGCTTGGGGCAAGAATTGCTTACCATCCTACTACACCTGCAGGTGGCTCAGAGAGCCCTGTAGAGACACATGCATGCTTGCACCCACCCCCACACAGCTCCAGAGTGGGGCTTCTGCTCAGGAAGAGAAATGCTTCCTTTTCATTGATCCACATAATGGCTTTGTGTGGCTAATCAGCCTGAACTGAATTCTATTGTTTGTCCTCAGTTAGATCTGTTGATCTAATTATCCAGGTCTAGAATTAGATTCTCACCCTGAGCTGGGAGATCTGCTCTGACAATCTACCTCCTTTTCAAGGAAAGCATCCTGAGACTGAGCAAGTTCCCCAGCAGCCTCAAGGTTACCATGAGCTACCACGGCAGGTAGCAAAGGAAATCTTATTTTTCCCCCAAGCCCTAACTAATTATGGAATGTCATCACAGGCCGATTAGTATTTACCCAACAACGTGCTGATTCCTGATCCAGCCAAAAGCTTAACTGCCATTTAAATGGAGCACGACATTTAAATCTTAATTTCATTACCTCCTGGTAATAATCTTACAATTATAAATCTAAAGTATCACTCAGAATACATTTGCATGTGTAAAGAATCTGTCCTCATTGTCTCTCCCATGGCACACATGCCCATTGGTTTGACTTCTGAACCAGAACTGAGTATCCTTTTAAGGAGAGAGAGGTGATATGTGTTCCTGCCTCGAAGCCTGCTCCACGTGGGAGAGAAACACAACACAGACAATGGAAGGGTCTGTGAGGCATGAGCCACCTCTGTGTAGTTTAAGGATGCCCATGCTCTCTGCTACTAGGTCGTCAGTCAATATAACAACAACAACAACAACAAAATCACTTCAGAATTCCCCAAAGTGCCATGCCAAGTGTCACAGAAGGGACAGTGCAGATTGCCAACTGCTGCAAAACTCTCAGGCTGCCATGGCCTCAGTGGCTATATTGTGGCCATGTTATTTTTCTACATTCTGTCTATGTTATTTCTCCAGGGCAGCATTCTCCAAGGAGTGGAGATTGGGTAGGTTTAGCAGCAAGAGTATATGTGCATGTGCAGAAAATAACGCTCTCAGTATCTGGGAGTCCGGTTTACAGGGTATTTCTGGGTTGCCCCTTCACCAAGCAAAGACCATAGCTTTTTGACCTCTTCAATTCTAGTGACTCTAATAACTGCCCCTGAGCAGAATCAGCAGGTGCCTTTCTGAGGGGAACCTGTGGTGGTAGATAGGCCGGCAACTTCCAGCACTGTCCACGCCACCCTGGCTCCACTATGGCACCAATCCCCGCCTGCCTGGAAGCCCCTCACCTTGTTGCCTCCCAGTGCTCCCTGGACAGCTGACAGTGTCTCCTGTGCCTCCGACCTGATATCCTTAGAGCCTTTACCCTTCTTCCTCTTCTCTTTCTGGAACATTCTATCCCCTGGACATCCTCTAACCTACCCACTCCTTTCTGTTCAGCTGCCAGTTTATCGATATCCTATCAACGCCTGTCTCTACCTGGCACTGGCTCCACCTCTCTGCTATTTGGCTTTTCTCTGCAACTCTGGACCCTCTACAGTTCCCTCTTTATTGTCTCTCTCCGCATTCTCCATCCTCCATGTCTGGAACACTGAGTGTCACATAGCTGTGTTCAGTGAATATTTGTTGAATCAGACAGGATGCCACAGACCTATAATCCCAGATCTTGGAATGCTGGGACAGGGAAATTATGGTTCTAGGGTAGTTTAGGCTACACATGGAGATTCTGCTTCAAAAAATTACTGATATTTATTGGAACAAAGAGTGCACACAAACCAACAGCAACATCACTGCTATCACTGCCATCATCACCATCACCATTATTACCATCATCATCAATGCCATCATCACCATTATGACCATCGTCATCAATACTACCATCACTACCACCACCACCACCACCACCACCACCAGCACCATTATCACTACCACCACCATCATCACAATCATCATCATCACCACCACCACCACCACCACCAGCACCATTATCACTACCACCACCATCATCACAATCATCATCATCACCACCACCAACACCAACACCAACACCAACACCATTATCACCACCAGCATCATCGCCATCATCATCACCACCATCACTATCATCATTTCCAGATGGAAGGTGCCAACAGAGTGCCTGAGGCAAAAACAATGACATGTAGAGAATAGTACTTTCCATAAGCTCATCAACAAAGACACCATAAGGAATCCATCATTACCACCAATGAATTGACTCCATACATTCGGACAAGGCAGATGCAAAACTTCTGAGTATGTGTGAACCCAGGCTGTGTATTGATGAACTCATTGTGAATAAACACTGAGTAGCCACACAATGTGCCCTCTGCAGCAAATATCCCTCTTACAGAGGAAAGCACATGCTAAGCCAGTTAGATACCCATATGGGTGGCTCATACCCATCTGGAACTCCAGCTCCAGAGATCTGACATCCAATTCTGGTTCCACAAGCACTTACACACACATGGCATGTACACACACACACACACACACACACACACACACACACACACACACACAGAGGCTGTAACAGTGTGTCCTACTCATAACAGCTGTGTTCACCAAGGAACTGAAGTCTAATTGAGAACAATGAGAAGTAAGGAATGACACTCATCTTCCCAAATTCTAGACAAAAAATCTGGCCCTACTGTGTGCTGCCCCAAGCTGCCCCAACAGACACAGCTAGCTTGGCTGTGTAGATTTGACTGTTCTCTATATTCTGCAGAGTCCATACCTGATACTTCAGCCTAAGAAGAGTCTGAGGCTGGGGACTGACGGCTGGGACATAGACTTAAATCCAAGGCATCAAGTCCTTTATACAGGCATTATAAGCAAGCAGCATTGTAACCCTCGATTTCCAAAGAAACGGGCATCCACTGGATATGACTCAGTATGTGGCCGTCTCTCAGTCACTTCCTTCCCTGAGGGTTTAATCGTTTCTTCCGTTCTCCCTCATCTTTCTCTTTCCCGTGCTGGGAATTTAACTCAGGGCTATCAGCATTCTATCACTGAGCTATGCCTCCAGCACTATTTTTAACTTCTATGTTGAGGCAGATTCTCACTTAGTTGCCCAGGACCTTGAAACTGAAGTCTTTCTGTCTTAGCTTCCTAAGTTAGTGGGATGACAGACTTGAGCCACCAGGCCTGGATTGATGGTTTCTTTGTTTACTTGTTATGGGTGAGGTGTATGAAACGCATATGTTCTCATGTGTGTGAACACACACAGGTGTGAGAGCACCCATGAGGGTAGAAGTCAATACCAGTTGCCTTCCTCTATGCACACAGCCCTGTTTTTCTGAGGCAGGTTCCCTCACAGAACCAGGGGCTCACTGATGCAGCGATACAGAGTGGTCAGTAAACCTCAAGGATCCTCCTGGCCTTGTGTGAGGGCTATTCTTGGTTGTCAACTTGACTACATCTGGAATGAACTGCAATCCAGAAATGGAGGCAGACACATCTGTGAGAGATTTTTTTTTTTGCTTGCTTGAAGTCAACAAATCTGCTTCTAGTCCAGACCTTTGAAGCCTTTGATCTGGATCTTGAGATGGCCTGAACCTTCTGCTGGAAGTCTACCTATTATATAAGAACATAGAAGGAGGAAGCTTTTGCTCTTTGCCTGCTTGCCCTCATTTTGCTAGCACACCCATTCCTTTGTTGGAATTAGGGCCTACTTCTTTGGGACTCCAGCATATACTACGGAAGACCAACTGGGACATCCAGCCTTGTGGACTGAGCAACTATAGGATTCTTGAACTTTGCATTCACAGCCAGCCATTGGTGGATTAGCTGGACGGCAGTTTGTAAGTCATTCTAATATACCCTCTTCACATATAGAGAGGTTCATTCTATAAGTTATGTTACTCTAGAGAACCCTGACTAATACACTCTGCCCCCCAGCACTAAGACTCTCAGCTCTTTATAGGAGTGCTGGGGGGTCTGAACTCAAGTTCTCATGCTTGTGTGACAGGCATTGGACCAACTGAGTGACCTGCTCCGCTCTCATTCCTGCTCCATAGCTTTGACATCCCTTTAACCTCACAATTGTGTGTGTGGAATGTCCAGACTATTACCTGGTGTCATGGCTATTCTTGGTTGCCAACTTGACTACATCTGGAATTATCTGAAACCCAAGTGGCTGGGTACACCTGTGAGGCATTTTTTTCTTAATTACATCATTTAAAGTGTGAAGACCCACCTTGAATCCACATCTTTAAAATGGGAAGATCCACCTTTAATTCAGATCTTTGGAGGTGGGAAGATCCACCTTTAATCTGGGCCACACCTTCTGCTGGCAGCCTATATAAAAGATGTGGAAAGACCCAAGCTACTGTGGGTGACACCATTCCCTGGGTTGAGATCCTGGACTCTAAGAGTGGAAAGAAAGGGTGAGCTGGGTACTAAGCATGCATGCATTCACTTCTCTCTGCTTTTGATTGTAGATGTGACAGCTGATTCAGCTTCCTGCCTTGACTTCCCCACAACAACAGACTATAACCTGGGGTGGTGAGCTAAAAATAAACCCTTTTCTCCCCTACATTGGTTTTTGTCAGGATGTCTTATCACAGCAAGAGAAGTGAGGCTATGACCACTGCATCAGAATTCACATGGACATGATGGGGACCCACAGGTGGCTGTGATAGGGAAGGAAAACACATGCCCGGAAAAGTACCCCAAAGGGAAGCATACAGCCTGAGCTCTGTATCTCTACTGGCCATGTCACTGCATTCTGAGGGGCAGCTTCCACTGGAGAAAGCCACATTAAAGGAACAGGTGATTTCTGAGTGGAAAAGACAAAGTACCATGGGTTCTGCCAGCCAAAGGATACTGGAAGAGTGAAGGAGAAACGTCAGATCAAAAGACAAGTTTAAGCCATCGCAAGGACCATAGGTCCTCAGCATCCAAGTCCAGATCCATGTATTCAAACAGGCACAGATTAGACATAGTCAGAAAGAAGATGTCTGTACAAAGAACATAGACTTTTTTCACACCAAATAAGACAGTGCAGCAACTATTGATAGAGCATAGACATTCTATCGGATCGAGAAAGCAAAGCAGAGGCAATCACAAACACGCAGAAGGGTATGTGTAAATTATATGCAAATCTTCCTGGGATCTTGTCTGAGGCACTGTAACCAAACACCCTAAAGATAATGAGCTGCAAATGCAGTATTGTCAAATGGGCAGAAAATCACCATTAACCAACCCCACTATTCTGAAATAGTATCCACCTGCATGCTTACAAAGCACTTTATTATGCTATCTGAAAATTTGTCCTCCTCAAACTCCTGTGTCTAAGGATAGTTCAGTCCTCAACAGGAAATGATGAAGTTGTATCTCACAACCCACCAAGAACCACAGGGAAAGCCCAAGACATATTAGAGATATTTCATCATACAGGAAGACTGCCCAGTGCTGGAAGTTGATACCATGATTATTTCTTTGAACTGGGGAAGACAACTTCCCTAAGGGAATCATTATTTTCTGTCTAGGAAGTGGTAGTTTCCTGTCTGCTGGAGCCACAGAGAAGTCTATAAATGCCAGAGACCAAGTAGGATATCCTTGTGCCTCCATTTTCCTTCTAGAAATATCTATAAAGCAAATCAAGAATGCTGCATCACCTATCATAATTGGACAAAGCTATGAAGAAATAAGCATGCACCAAAGATTCCAAGACCAAAAGAATCAGAAAAACAGTATTTATATTTTGCCCTCATACATTAAAAAAAAATCTAAACCTAAAGGTCCTCCCTTTGACCCATCTCATTTCCTGCTTTCTTCCTTTTCATTTTGGGGAAGATTTTTACCAAACAGAGTACATCTACTCTGAGGTCTGAGTAACACACTGTTCTGTGATTCACCCCTCCTGGAAAGCTGTTAGTGGGAAGCAATTACCCCAAATGGACCTGTGTACCTGAGAGAGCTCTGGGGCTCATTTGCTGCCAGTATTTTAGAAGCAAGAAAGCAACTCCGACTCTCCAGAAGCCAGCGTCTGTACCCAGTTTCTTAACTGATGTCTTCAGGGCCCGATAAAAGATCAGATGTAGCATGAGGCATTGCCAAGGCATTACCAGGAGACGTCCTCATTCATCCTGAAGGGAATGGGGGGGGGGGGTAGTTTCAAGATTCTCATGGCCCTCAGACAACAAATAGCTCACTTTGGAAGAGCTGGCTGTAGTCTGAAGGAACGATCCCCACCAATACAGAGAAACCCAACACATCTCTCAAGCCCTAGAATGTTTTTTCAGGTTTGGAGTTTTGTTTTGTTTTTTAGATAAAGGTTTAGAGATGGCCTGGCAGTTAAGAGCACTTTCAGCCCTTGCTGACGTCTACTTTGGGTGGCTCACAACCGCCTGTAATGCTAACTCCAGAGTATCTGATGCCCCCATCCGGCCTCCATAGGTACACTACTCATGTGCATAATACACACACACACACACACACACAAAAAAAAAAAAAAAAAAAAAAAAAAAAAAACATACTTTTAAAAACATTTTTAAGTAAAGGCTTTCTATAACTCCTTGGCAACATTTTCTTTTCATGTCCATGTAGTGCTGTATCTAGACTATTAAACTCCCTGACTGAAAAGAATAAAAAAAAAAAAACTCTTATAAATATAACCCATGGCATAAGTACTAAAACTCAATAGAGAACACACAATCAAAATAACACAACCATTGAAGAATGTTCAAATGTTTATTTCCATGTTAAAAATGATGAGTTACCCTGTGGTTAGAATATACCTTTATGCTGAAAAATGAAGTCATTTTATTTCTGAAATATTTCCAGTTGGGGAGGGAGGAAAAAATTCAGAATGTAACGAAGAGCAAGATCAAAATGTTCTGGAAGATTTCACCAACAATCCCAGCATGAGCCACAATGTCCTTTCCAGGTCAGAATTCCTAATTGGGTGTATTTTTCAATGTCAGGCCCTGATGCTTTTCCCATCATCCATTTAAATATGGTTGAGCTGGATGTCTGTACACTTAAAAGCTGTTTCACATGCTTTTATTTTTAAATGTATTTATTCCAATACACCGTTCACAGTTTCATTATATTGCCTATATTACATACAAAAATATCTGCTGTCTGTATTTCAGCAAAACTTTGTCCCACCATCCACCCTCTACATGACAGATGAGATGCATGACATTATACAGATAAGGTTTTGATGGAGAAAAAAGGTGCAATTCATAAACCACCTATGGAGTCATTTACAAAGACCTGAATGGAGAAATGTGACTCTCTTTAGATGACCAGAGTAGAAAACCCAATGGGCTGAAGATAGGATTTGGAATCACCGCCTGTGGTCACTGTTTGGACACCGGGGGACTCCTCACTGATGGACACAGCTTCATTGTGGTCTTAACACCCTCCTTCCCCCCCCCACTTCCTCTCTCTCTCTCTCTCTCTCTCTCTCTCTCTCTCTCTCTCTCTCTCTCTCTGCCTGCAAGCATGTGTGCAGACCAGAAGTCAACCTCAGATGACATTCCTCAGATGACATTCCTCAGGCATCATCTACCTTCATGTTGAGACAGGGTCTCTGACTGAGATCTGGAACTTGCCTATTAGGCAAGGCTGGCTGAAAAGGAAGTCTTGGGTGCTTGTCTGTCCCCACCTCCCCCATGCTGGGATTATAAGCATATACCAACATGCCTGAATTTTTATGTGGGTGCTGGAGGGTCGAATTCCAGCCCTCAGGCTTGTGCAGCAAACTTTACCGACTGAGCTCTCTCTCTCTCTCTCTCTCCAGCCCTGATAAGAGTAAACAAAAAAATGTTGATCAGAATACCAAACGTGGCTTCCTAAACTTTAAATAAGTGAGTTACAAATTACTCCCATCCATAGGTATGACCAAGGGGTAAAATAAAATCAATGCATGTCTTGGCTGTATTTGTGTCTATAAATAGACATTTTCTGCCTAGACAGCTCAGAATTGCCACAGTCTGTGAATGTGCTCTGGCCAGTGTGCCAGGCAGATAGTTTTCTAACAGTTCGATGTTGCTCTCTGGCCAAAGCTCCCATCGTACTTATGAGTCTCTCAGATCCAGCACACCTACCATTCAGCTCCAGTTCTTTGCTGTGGCCACCTGCCTCTTGAGTCCCTATGCCCTGACTCCAAAGTACCACATGCAAATTCTGAAGACAATGGCATCATTGTCTTTGAATGTCCTGGGTCACACTACCAGGTGTCCACCTCATGTCTCAACCTCCCTCTGTGTGGCCAAAGAGCTTATAGCCTGCCACTCTCTCCCAACTCCCCCAGGATGAATCTGAGCATAAACATCGCTCTTGTGGCAGAGCAAGGAACTTGATAATGTGTGTCTGGATCAGGTTAAATAATCATAAATATATATGAAATAAATATATCAAGTTGTAATTTGGATCTCTCAGCCATGAAAACTGAAGTCCAGGCAAGTGTATGGATTTTAAGGCTTGATGGTTTATGCCATCTGCCCCATTCTAGTTCAGGTGTTTTAGGAGCGAGCACAAACATCATAGCGGACTTCATGGAAAAATCAGGTGAGATTGCCACAGTTTATGATCTGCATGAGATATTTAGAGCATAAGAGGCTTCCATGATGCTGTGATGCTGAATCCTGTCCAAACTGAATCTAAGAATGTCTGGCAGGTTCTTTTGATTCCTACCAAATGACTGAGTCTGTAACTCCTTGGTATTCACACACACAGAGATGCAGATACTCGTGTGTATGTATGTATATAACTGTGTGTCACATGTTTAAAAGGTCATTTCCCTCAGAACCTGCCACTTGACTTTGTTTTGAACTGACAGTGGCCTAACACAAAGACACGGTAAAATGTGCACTGAGGCGAATTTACTGAGTGTGTCTAAGAAGCCCATGGAGGCATTTTCAGCACCGTGGTCAGCTCCTCCCCACCCACTTCAAGCATGTCAATCACAGGAAATCCTTGCTGGCTGCCCTTAGTAATCTCCTGCTAAGCTATAGGCAAGCCCAGGGCCTCACCTAACCAATAGGAGGCAGCCTGCTTTGTGTGTCCTTGTTTCCAGACAGGTGCCTCACTATCAATTCCCATTATTTCTGTGATGGGAGATAGGCTTTTAAATGGCTCATGAAAGGAGCCACACTTATCTGCAACTCTGCTGCCCTGCACAGGTGGTGTGGGGCTACCTTCCCCCAGTCCAACCTTTCCAGAAGCAGCCGGCTAACTAGACAGCTCTTAGCAGCAGCAGATGTCAGCCAAGGTTATGCAATACCTTCATTTCCTGGCTTCAGTCTCTGGTCAAAGGTTTTCAGAACCCCAGGAGCTTCGGCTCTTAGAAGTCATTCTAAACACAGAAGCAAGTGAAAAGTAGTTCTGGAGGTTGAAGCCTGTGGCCTGCATGCCCAACCCTGTGTGTAACCACATGGCAATGCTGGGCATGGGAGAGGCAGGGAGAACATCTTAGCTGTCCTGTCCTGGCGACAGGAGGATCAGCTGCCTTGTTTCCAGCCTGCACATACACAAAATGGGAGCAGAGGAATGAGAAAATGTCTCCTCTGAGAGTCTCAGATATCAGCCCTTGGACATCAGTGACACCCCAGCATGTGCTTCCTGCTTTGGACCTTTTAAAATCCCATTTTGGGGAGCTGACAACAACTCGGTTAGTTCACAATGTGGCATACTAGTCAAGTGACCGGGTTTCTAGTTACATCATCGTGATAAACAAAAATGTCACATTTTGCCAATCCAAAAATCTCTGCCTTCCTTGAGGCTGTGCATGATGCTTGTAAAGAGCACTTTCATTTAAAATTATGCAAAAATCGTTTTTCTCTTGCAACTTTGACTGAATACCATAGGTTTTTTTGTAACAGCCGACTCCTGGGCTCTGGGACATTCATTTATAGTTATGGATTTGGAAAAACCATTGCTTTCTCTACCAAAAGATGCCTGAGATGGTTTCTTCTCTGTCCAAGTGACAATTGAGGTTTTTTTTTTCCAGTCATTGTATGGATAACTTCTATATATTGCTAACTTGAAACATCGGTGTTTTTTTTTAATATGCAAAGTGGAAAGTTGAATATGAAGCTGTTTCTTCATTCCTTTTCTGTGTAGATCAATCCTGCTTTTTAAGAGATTCGGTTTTTTTTCTAGTTATGTGTATGTGTGTCTGTGTATGTGCACATGAGTGCAGTACCCACAGAGGCCAGAAGAGGGTATCAGATCCCATGGCCCTGGAGTTACAGAAGGTTTGTGAGCCACCACGTGGGTGCTGTAATCTGACCTCCAGGTCCTGTACAAGAGCAGCAAGTGCTCTTAACCACCAAGCCATCTCTCCAGCCCTTCAATCCTGCTTTTTATTTTACTTTGAATAATACACTGTGTTGAGCACAAAGGACTTATATCCATACTGTGATGTTGGAGTCTCTCTGCCCTCAGAACTCTACCCCCAGAAGATCTGCAAATAACTAACAAGCAGACAATGAAAACAGATGCTTGTGACACAATTTTTCTCCAAATTGGTTTAACATCGTGTGGAAAATTATTTTTAAAAGGAAAAGGAAAAAAAAAATCTCTCTTCTGGGTCTCCAGTGAGATCCTTGTCGCCGAGATAAGAAAGTCCAACAGCAAGAAGAAGGAGACAGAGCATGAGAATATGTTGCTTAAACACCATCCCCAGCAACCAAGTTTAAAAAAAAAAAAAAAGACATCCTGCGTGGAGACCCAGAAATGTCAGGACATGACGAGCCCCGGGGAACAAAACTCATAGGAACAACAAACATAATTCTTCTTTATGTGTTTCTGAAACAACCCCTCCCCCTCAAAAACGTAAGGTCAAAAGAACAGGTGCGAGTCCAAATGTATATAAAAATAATGAGCCTCACTCCTGACAACTAAGGAAGTTACATTCAGTCATCTTCTGCCATGGAGATCCGAACTCAGGCCACACGCAATGAGTGTCCACTGTGCTTTAAAAGGGCTAGGAATAGAAAAATCACCATCCGGAACATCCCTAATTACACACGGCCATTGGTCATGAGGTGACCAACAGTGTCTGCGGGG
>NC_050464.1:27295591-27477337 GCF_903995425.1 Onychomys torridus
GAGGAGGAGGAGGAGAAGGAGGAGAAGAAGAAGGAGAAGCAACAAGAAGATTCAAGAGCTGCTGTGACACTCTTCTAGCCTCCCATGCAAGGAGTCATTAACTAAGGGCAGGGCTAACTTCATGCCCAGCACAGGAGGCCCTGGGAGTCTCACCTGCTGTGGGGCTTGGAACACATCCTGAGCAGCCACTGTAGAGATGATGGCCCTCTTGTCTGCCTTGTGAGGCTGCAGGGAAAGAGACAGGCCAGCCACCAGTTGTACACCCAGCTCTGTGATGGTGACACGGTCATCCAGGACAATAACTGTCTTCTCAGCCAGGATGGAGTCAGAGAGAGGTGAGAGGACCTGAGAAGGCAAGGTAGAAAGCTTGTGGCTTTGTCCCCGCGAGACCTCCCCGCCTTAACTCCCAAGCAGACAGAGCCATCAGTGACCCTTCTAGTGTCCTGGTAAAGGGACATGGTGACAGGTGTTTAAGCAGGTCTGTGGTTGTTCAATAGCACGGGCTGAAGATGATTGAAAGGGATGGCCTTGGTTCGCATCTCTTGATTCCTCTGTGACAATGACTAAAATATATTTATATTCTAAGGAAAAAGGGGGTTGAGGTTAAGAATCCACACTGAACTTTTGGTGATGGGCATGAAAGAAGTGAGGCTTTTTCAACAGCTGTTAAGCGGTTTCTGAGCATGCTGGATTGGTGGCAGGGTTTCTGAGGAAGTGGCTTTCAGCCTGGCTCTCTCTGCACATCCCTTCTAGTGGGCAGATGTTTATCACTGAGCAACAGTGATTACCGTATGGGCCACTGGGCCATCATTGGATAAATGAGTTCAAGTGGCATTTCCTACGAAGTTACCCCTCTTAATACACCTTCCGGTGTGCAGCTGGGGGTGGGGGGCTAAATCCCAGAGCTAATGCCTGGTAGGTAGAATTGTTTCTAGACTATTCCCCTAAGACTTCCTGCCTTCACTCACCCCCAACACTTGTAAGGGAAAAAAAAATGAAAACTCCTTCCGTGATTCTTTGGTGACCACACAATATAGCCACCCGAAAGCCAGATGGGGCTGAATCACACAGGGCACCCAGTGTGGTCACCAGAGCTCTTTCGGGAGGGGCGGGGGGAGGCTGTGCCTCCAGCTAGTGACAGAAAGAAGTCAGGACACTCGGAGTCCCTACTGACAATGGAGGAACTCCATGAGAAGGAATGCACGGGGTTCCTGGCGGACAGCAGCCAGGAGACAGGGGCCTCGGTACTAGAAGCAGAAAGAGTGACGCTGTCCCAAGAAGGTGAGCGAGACCTGACTAACACCAGCCTTGGAGTGTCATACAGAGCCCAGACAAGCCCATAGTGTCCCAGCCTTTAGAGGCATCTGAGTAAATGAGCACCCGTGCAGGGTGTAATCCTGTGGTGTCTATAAGATGTAAACGGGTGGTGTCTTGTAAGGCGGACATAGAAACCAAATGCAGACTATAACATGCCTTGGCCAACTGCACCAAATGTTAAACCTTGGAAGCACCTAAAACATGGCTTAACTATGATCGATAATATTTTAAATCAGTTAAAAAAAATTCTGCATAATGATCTTATCAAAACCGGCAATAAAATGTTTTTGTTACGAGGTAATAGAGACCATTCGACTATGGTCCCCTCTTTATTTTAGGAAAACTGTACTTTTTCAGCTTCATTTTGTCTACTATTTTGGGTGTAGCATAGACAATGGTTAAACTGTAAGGCTGGGAATGGGTTCAGCTTTTAGGAAGTTTACTACTATCTACTCTACTATGCAAAAAAGTAAAGTGTTGTGGCCAGCAAGATGGCACAGTGTAAAAAGTAAAAGCGCTCGCTCTGCCAACCTGGTGACCTGGGTTCAATTCTCAGGACCCACATAAACATGGAATAGAAGAAGCAATTCCACACAAGGTGTCCTCTGACCTCCAAAGACCCACACTCTGTGGCACACACCCCCATATACACCCCCATATACACACAATCGCAATATTAATAATAAGATTAATTTAAAAAAATCTAAAAGCTCTCATCTCAAAAAAGGTAATTTCTGATACTGTATCTTTAATTTAGCTTTCTCTAATGAAGGAGATATTTTTCTATACTCTAAAACGCAAGAGAATTTTTTTAAATTTAAAATAACTTCTTGATCATTTCAGGCAATATATTTTGATCAGATTCACTCTCTCCCCGTCCTCCAGATCCACCCTCTTCCCCACTCAATCCAACTCTATGTCTTCTTTATTGGTTTAAAAAAAAAATCCAAGTTTAATTTGTACTGGCTGTAAATCACTGGGTAGGTGATCTCCACTGGAGTGTGACTGAGCTACCAGGGGCCACATGCTTAGAGAAAATAGACTCTCCTCCCAGCAGCTATCAAGGGCCCATAGCTTCTCAGCTAGGGGTTGGACCTCAAGCCTGTCTACCTGCTCCATGCTGGGATTCTGTCTGGCATGAGTTTGCACAGGTGTTGTGCATGGTTAGAGTAACCACTGTGAGTTCATATGTGCATTAGCCCTCTCATGTCGGGAAATACTGCTTCCTTGCCCATGTTCTCTGAGTTTGGGGCTATAAAACTGGTGAGCAGATTCATCTGCACACAGGCTAAACGTGTGTAAGTTGATGCACACTGGTATGTGACGTGCACACATACGATGCATGCACAGAGCTGTACTGGGGACAGTTAACTGGGGAACCACAGATATTAGGGAGAAAGTGACAAAGACCCCACACACACACACACACCCATCCCACCCCACAATACCTGCACAGTAGTGATGCCCGGCTCCCGCCCTGCCAGGATCCTGCCATCCTGTAACTCGGCGATTTTCGGTTCCTCCACCTTCACAAACTCGGTCACAAGGTCGGTGATGTCAAACTGCCAGTCAGGGCCCAGCATGTAGGTCAGCTGACCCAGGTCAGGTGACTCAGTTACAAACTGAGTGAGAACTCGCACCAGGGCGTGCTGGTACTGCAGCGTGCACCCTCGCCCTTTCTTCTCCTCATCCTCCTCGCCATCACTATCTCGGGTGGGCCTGGAGCACAAACAGAGTAAAACAAAATCCAGCCTCCTCCGCAGTGGGAAACCTTGCCTGCCCTCGACTCAACCTGACTGTTGGGAGGAAATGCGGCAAGTTTTCTCCTACTAGGTCTCTTCGGCCATTGATCCATCCACTCATCCATCCACCCAGCCAATGAATGAATGAATTCATCCATTCATTTATCTCTCTCTTCCTCCTCCCCTCCTTCCATTTTCTCCTGACCCCTAATTCTCGACAGCTCGCCCAGAGAAATCTTCTCTGCCTCTTCAATTCTGGAACCTTCCCTTTGAGAAGAACTTGCCCTGTGACCTCCCAGGGCAGGATTGTGCCGGCTGCTGGCTGCTCTGTGGATGGAGACCATTGTCAGGAAGCACAGGGCAGTAACCACAACCCCTGCCGTGCAGAGTCAGACGGACCACAGCCTGTTCTCCCCAGAGCGGCCGCTGACATCCCTGTGCATTGAGTTAGACTACCATGAGCTCTGCCTCCTGTGACAGACAGACATCAGTGGCCACACATACTTAACTCCTCCAACCTTCACAGAACTTGGAGACTGAGGTTTAACTCTTGTCCTAATCGTACTGATAAGGAAACCAAGATGGGGAGAGCAGAGGCTCTTAATCAAGGCCAGAAACTGGTCATCTGCAGAGGCGGGGCTAAGGCCAAGCGACCTGCCCCGACATGTACCCTCTCTTTTACTAGGTCCATTCCATCCTTCCTCACGGTGGCCGTGGACAAACCAAGCTTTACAGCATTCACCAAGTAGGCCCAGCCAACTGCATTCACCAAGTAGGCCCAGCCAACTGCATTCACCAAGTAGGCCCAGCCAACTGCTAACTACAGATCTGAACCCAACTGCCTTTGATTTCTGAAACAATTTGCTGTCCCGTTAAGGTCTGAGAACAATATAGAAAAGTATATAAAAATTCTCCAGAACTACCTTAGAGCAATTCTAGGTCCCCAAAGAGGTGGCAAGTTACCTTTACTGATAAGAAAAAGATGGTTTTTTTTGGGGGGGGGGGGCAAAAGGATGTAGCCTTAAAACACAGAGAGGCATACTTACTATGATGGAATGTGAAATGTCCTGCACAGGCTTGTGTGTCTGAATACTTAGCTGGAGGAAGCAAGGTCCCAGAGGACAAGCCTTAATGTTTCCAGCACATCCTCACTGTCTGTCCCCACTGCTTCCCAATTATCCTTGCTATGAACAAGCAGCCTCCTGCTGCCGCTGCAGGCCTTCCCTGTTGTGAATGAAAACAACCCTCTTTCCTCACCAGGTTGCTTCCATCACATAGTTGGCCATAGCAACAAGAAAAGTAACTAATGCTGGGGTGGTGATGGTGCAAACCTTTAATTCTAGCACTCAGGAGGCAGAGCCAGGCAGATCTCTGTGAGTTCGAGGCCAGCCTGGTCTACAGAGTGAGTTCCAGGAAAGGCGCAAAGCTATACAGAGAAACTGTCTCAAAAAAAAAAAGAAAGGAAGGAAGGAAGGAAGGAAGGAAGGAAGGAAGGAAGGAAGGAAGGAAGGGAGAGAGGGAGGGAGGGAGGGAGGGAGGGAGAGAGAGAGAGAGAGAGAGAGAGAGAGAAAGAAAGAAAGAAAGAAAGAAAGAAAGAAAAAAAGTAACTAACAAGTGATTTTTTTAAAAACTTATCTTTTTATTTTCAGTCTTTCAGCATACATCCCAGAGACAGTATCTGTTTGGTGCATGCATGCTACCCAGGATTTCCAGACACATGCTGCTCTCCCTTAGAGAAGAAACCCACACAGCCCCCCCCCCCCAAACAACATCGGCAGCATTCAGTAACATGTCCATGCTTTCTTTGGACTGCCCTTTAGACTAGATGTATTTTATCACAAATAACAGTGCTCAGTCATTTGTGCCAGTGATGTGAATTAACTAAATAGACAGAATTGAAGGGATATCTTAAACAAGTCAGAGGCACACTACGATGGTTTGTGTTGATCAGCTGACATGCGTAAGATCTCTCTTTTGTCTTTAAATCTCTGACATGTTTCAGATCTCTCCTCTGTCTTTAAATCTCAGAATTGTCACCGTGATATGCTGTCATGCAGATTTCTTAGGTCTGTCCCATTGGTGGTTCCTGTGGATGTTTGCCTCTATAGACTTGTGTATTTTGCCAGATTCAGTCCATTTTCATCATGGGCTCTCAGCCCCACATTCATTGTCTTCTCCCTAGATTCTGGTTCCAGGCATTACAGACATCTTGTCACTGTCCCACATGTCCCTTATGATCTGCCTAGCTGAGTTTGGGTGTTATTTAAACCAATTTGTATCTTCCATCCCTCAGTTCATTGGCCTTCTTCTGCTATCCTTCTTGTGCCTACCCACTGAGGGTTTTCTCCAGGTTCTTCTCCTTGCTGAGACTACCTACATTCTCAATGTTGCCAAGACTATTTATGATTCTGTAGCAAATAACCCCCTCCAGGTAACAAGTGATTTCAATATTGCAATCTATGTGTTTTGTATATTATGATTCAAAAAAAAAAAAGACAAAAAAAATGCTGATGCTACCAGGATCCACTTCAGTTAAACCTGCTCTGGTTTGGCACACGGGCTCTGGTTTCAGTGGTGTTTTGGAGTTTAGAGGCCATCAATGGTGTTCTGGTGTTGGTGGTGTTCCTCTAATATACTGGCTCCCATTCTGGCCCTGCTGATTTTTCTCAAGGAGTAACGTGTACCTCCTTGTTCAAGGGGACAGGAGGAAGGTGTTAATCATGCAGGTGGTATCACTTTGCTGTGCTTCGTGGTGCAGAGGAACTTGGAGTCCAGTGCTGGGCCTCTGTGGTACCCTGAGCCTATGTTTCAAAGCACGTCTGAGTTTTCCCATCACGCGTCATCTGGAAAAGTCCATTTGTTTCAACACCTCTGGTTCAACAGCCCTGCCTCTGTTTACCTCTCCTCTCGAATTTAACCATAAAATCAAGAAGAATCGGAGGCACACATTCAACACTTTGCCTGGAAATCTCAGCTCCACAGCCAGCTTTCCATATAACTGCAGGGCACGGCACGCTGGCATTCTGTAGCAGTCAAATGAGGACCCATGTTCCCCCACACTCTCTGAACGCTCACAGTGGTGTTTTTCAAGTTCCCTCTTACTCAGGGCGATTTCTGTTTCCAACCAGGTGATGGGAGCTTTCCCACAATGCTCCATACAGTCAGGCTCACTGTCAACAACTTCAACCACCCATGAGTCTACAAAAAGTCTGCCAAAGGCCACTATGCTCCTCCAGATACTTCCACTCTCCGCCCACTGTCTGCTGCCAAAGACTCCCTTCCCTGAGGTGTTACAGCTGCACTCCAAAAGTGGGTAACAATATCTGGGTTACTTTTTGTCCTCTGTGGTATAACAAAATGTCCACAAACCTCACAGTTTAAAAAACACCATTCATTGGCTTGCATGCAGTTCTATGAGTCACAGACCAACCAGGCTGGAATTGGGAGTTCTGCATAGGGACGTGGAAGCTGAAACCAAGATGTTAGCCGGGCCCTCACCTGAAGCTGTTGGGGAAAGAACTGACATCTAGACAGTCAGGTTGGTTAAGGTGTTGGGAGTGATCCGTTTCTACGGTTAGACTGGGTGCCCAATGGCCTGTGTTCATCATGAAGGGTTCCTGGATACTAAAGGCTCCATCTACTTTCCACGGTGCATGAGTCAACCCATCTTCATAGCCAGCATCACTCTGTCAAGTGGTCCTCACCCTCAGACCTCTCCCACGCCCTTCTACCACCAGCTGGAAGGGATGCTCTGCTTTTGAGGGCCCCATCTGATGGGTCTGGCCCTCCTGATGGATCATCTCCACATCCTAAGATAGACGGGTGACTGGCTGTCACCGCATCTGTGAAGTCTCCTTGGCACGGCACCAGATCAACGTTTGACTGGATTTTTTTTATTTCATCTCTGTTGCTGCGATAAAATACCCTGAGGAAAAGCAACTTTTGGGAGAAAGGGTTGATTTTTGTCTCATGGTTCCAGAGGGATCCAGTCCATCATGGTGAGGAACACATGACAGCAAGAGCTAAAAAGGAAAATGGCTGACCAGATTGTACACATACTCAGGAAGCAGAACAAGAACAGGAAGTGGGGGTGCACTCTCAAAGCCCCGCCCCCAGTGAGATACTTCCTCCAGACTCTGCCTCCTAAAGGTTCCATAAACAACACCACCTGCTGGAGACCTGGTGTTCAAACATATGAGCCTGTGGGAGACTGTCTCATTCATGTGGGAGACATTCTTATTCAAACTGCTAGACCTGAATGAGCAGCAGATGGGGATCCTTGAGAGGATTTTGACTTTAGAGCCTCCCCCTGCAGCACACATCATTTCACTGGACTCTTCAGATTTCCTATAATACTGCTGTTCCCAACGTAGAGTTGAGGGAACTGGAGAATATGTAGTGGAAGTCGCCAGGTCACGTGACTGTACATAGAAGAAACCAAGGTTAAAACTCAGGCAGTCTCATTTCCAGCCGTGCGGACTTCACCACATGACATCTCACTCCATGTGTGAGGAAAGACAGTGAGGAAAGAGAATGAGTGATGAAGGAACAGATAGTCACATGACAGGCAGTGAGAAGTAGTTATGTTCTGAATGCCAGGCTTTAGGTGCCTCTTAGAATCTCACATCACCTTCTCCTGCATCCTAGAAACTGCTCCGTGAAGCTACCTGTAGCACCGCTGGTATTGCTACTATTGTCATTGATGGAATTTCCTCATGTCCAACGGCTAGTAATCATCCAAGTCAGGAGCCACAGCAACCCGAGTCCAGAGCACTGCCATGCACTGCTGGAAGCCAAACCCAGCCATGGCAACACACCTCAGATGTTGCCTCCCACAGACACCTGGGCCCCAACAGCCTCTCACCCACAGCCCTGTCTCCTGTTCCTCACCTCCTGTTGGCGGCCACTGGGATCCTCCAGCCCTTGATCTGGCTCAGCTCTGTGTCTGAGATCTCTATCTGCAACGGCAGGCGGGGCACCCAGACGGTGATCTCCACCTGGGAGGTGAAGTGTTGGTGGGTGAAGTTCACAATGGTGCCCACTTTGCTCTTCATCTCCTTCCCATTCACAAAGATAGAATCACAGGTGTTGGAGACCTTGGGGGAAAGAGCGAGAACATGGGGACACATCAGCAAGAGACACGCCACACACGGATCTTGAAGTTCATGAACCTCGACATCTCTGATTTATAAGGCACCAGAAGAGCAGGAAGGGTACAAAGAGTAATTTGTAGGCACTAATTAGTGATAAATAGCTGATAGATAGACTCCAGGAAAGCCGTTTTGTGTTACAAAATCCTGACAAGTTAAACCATAAACATAATTTAACGGGGTTGTGAAACCTCAGCTTCCTTTTGGGAACGCGCTGTTTTCTTTATCTTACCTTTTCTTATGTGCTCAAACCACCACTAATCAAGCCCCAGGTGTATCTTATTCCACTCTTATACCACATTTGAAGATGCATAAAAGGTGTTCATGTTATAAAGAAAATGCTTTGTTCCAGCCATAAAGTGAAGCCTCTGGAAAAAAAAAAAAATCAAGAGGGTTCTGCCCTAGATTAAAGTCCTGGTAGGCTAAATGCTCGTGGAATGCACTAGAAACACAGATGGGATTAATCCTGCAAACACTACACCGCAATTTCAGGCATGTCACAGTGGTCTCTTTCTCGGCACCTGGAGGCACTCTACTTTACCCACTGCTGGGGGTCTTGGCTAGACACGTCAGTCCTCTGCTTTCTTTCCCATCTCCTGGGCGAGCGAATAAAACGCTGCGGTCTTGTTCTCCATCAGGAAAGTGTCTTTGTGTGAAGTCCAAGGGAAGGACTGAGAAGCAAGGTCAAAGGTCAACTGGAAGTGTCATTCCATACCTCAGGGGCCATTCACCTTGTGTTTTGTGGCAGGGTGTCTCATGACACTGGAGAGCTCACTGGCTTGGTGAGGCTGTCTAGCCATGGAGCCCCTGGCATCTTCCCATCTCTCCCCAGAGTTTGGATCACAAGCATAACGCCACCACATCTGGTTTTCTATATGGATGCTGAGGACTGAACTGAGGTCCTTGGGTTCAGGGGGTAAGCTCTTCATCCCTCAACCGTCTCCCCAGCCCCTATTTGCAAAGTGTGAATCTGTCGAAGGAATGATATTTAGGAACTTTAAAACTCAACTGTAATAAAATCCATCCCCAAACGCCCCCCCCCCCCAATCAGCTTGGGGCAGATTTGCTGTTCAGAGTAGGAGGTCATGGAGAGAAGGGGCAGTAGATGGCTAAGGGCTAACCGAGAAGGAAAGGGGCTTCAGATCTGGCTTCAGTTACTCAGAGACGGGCATGATGGGAGGTTAGACATTGTGTGGCAGAACACACCAGAATACGAACACTAAACCCCACTCTTATGCAGAATAGCTAAAGTACTGTAGTTCAAATAACCTATTATATATTTTAGGAGTATTCAAAAGAAGGGAACTTGCAGGCTCCAACCACAGGACAATTATAGAAGATACAAATGAAGTTATTGAATTTATATTGGGGTATCCTACCCTAACACACACACACAACCTTTATATGTGAATTATTTATTTATTTGTTTGGTATTTTTGAGACAAAGTTTCTCAGTATAGCCTTGGCTGTCCTGGAATTTGCTCTGTAGACCAGGCTGGCCTCAAACTCACAGAGATCCTCTGGCCTCTGCCTCCCGAGTGCTGGGATGAAAGGCGTGTGCCACCACCACCTGGTGTGAATTAATTTTTTTTAACATTTAAGGAGGTGGAAATGTTGGAAGCTCTCATCTGACCATTACACACTGCACACAAGTATGGAATAATCATACACTTGCCCACAAATCTCTACAACTAAAAGAACGACATTCTTAAAAGACAGCAATGACAGTGGCGGCTGATGTCTCTCTTGACATTATAATCCCAGTCAGGGGTTAAAATGGGGCTCGTTCTCCTAACTTCCCAACTTTAGAAAAAGGAATACTCTTTCCAGCCTTGCTGTTTTAAAAGGGAGAAATACAACAGTGAGCCAAGAAAGCCAGCTGTCATTCAGGGCATGTGGGAGGGACTTAAGCATGTGCTGTTGAGCCCAGAATCATGATGAGAACAATTGGAACGCAGCTTCTACTCAGGGCAGGACAGAGGACCGAGCTCTTATATTCCACAGTACCCGTGGTACAGAATCTGACTCCCATTCATTAGATTCTCGGGGAGGGACTGAAGCCTGTCACAATCCCCCACCCCCCACCCCCAACCCTGCTTCTGTATGAGCAGTGAGCTGGGAGAAGCTGAATTTCAAGAGGTCATGACCCACCCTGGACTCTGCTCACTCTATCCCTAGAGAGCAGGGCATCCTACCTGAAGCTGAGCCAACACAGAGATTTTAACTGTCACCTTCCTCCTGCCTCGAAGACTGGTCACCCATTTCCAGAGCTTTCTCAGAATGCCTTCCTAGAATTCAGACCTCAGCTCTCCTGTGCTTGTGATCACTGACCTTCCTTGTCGGCTGGTATGGACCCACACCAAATCCTACCTCAAATCACTCTGGCTGCATGCAAATGTCAGAGACATGTTGGCTCTGGGAACTTCCATCTTAAGAGTGTAAATCACAGCCGGGCGGTGGTGGCGCACGCCTTTAATCCCAGCACTCAGGAGGCAGAGGCAGGCAGATCTCTATGAATTCGAGGCCAGCCTAGTCTACAGAATGAGTTCCAGGAAAGGCGCAAAACTACACAGAGAAACGCTATCTTGAAAAACAAAAGCAACAAACAAAAAAAGAATATAAATCTCTTGGCTGAGGAGATGGGTCAGTCAGGAAAGCATTTGTCTTATAAGGATGAAGACCCAAGATCAATCCCCAGAATTTACAGTTTACAACATGAAAAAAAAAAAAAAGATAGGCTAGAGAGATGGCTCCATGGTTAAGAGCTCTGGCTGTTCTTCCAGAGGACTCATATTAAGTTTGAAGCACCCATGTGAAGGCTCACACCCATCTGTAATCCAAGCCCAGGGAATCTGACACCTTCTTCTGGCCTCCACGGGCACTGCACACACTTAGTGCACATATATGCATGAACACAAAATATATATACACAGAAAACTAAATATAAATAAAGTTTAAAAAAAAGAGTTAAGTGTGATAGCATATACTCATAATCTCAGAGCTGTGGAGAGAGAGAAAGGTGAATTCCTGGAACTTGCTAGCCAGCCAAACTAGCCTACTTGGTAAGTTGCAGGCCAGTAAGAGATTCTGTCTTGGAATAGGGTGGGGGAAGAACAGGATGGCTCGGCCGGGTAAAGGTAACTGCAGCCAAGCTAAGCACCTACATTCACCTTGCAATGCTAAACACTCTCAAAATGCCCTTGGTGGTTTTGCTGGGACACATACTCACTACTCTGTCCCCAACACAACACAGGATGTAGAGGATTCTTAAGGTGTGACTATGTCACAGCTGTTGCCCCTGGCATCCCTTACATCCAGAATGTCATAATGGTTGCCTAGGTAAGAAGGGATGGGCAGGTGAGTCAGCAAGGCTCTCCTGTTAAGGCATAAAGAAATGTGAAAGTCAGGCTGGGCAGTCAGCTCAGACCTACAGTGCTTGTTACACAAGCATGAGGAAGTGAGTTTATCACAGAATCCACACTTAACAATAGAATAGAATAAAATAATAAAAGCATTGTGGCACATGCTGGTAACCCCAGTATGGAGAAGGTGGAGACAGGAGGATCTGAGAGCCAAGTCTAGCCTCCTTGTCAAATTCCAGGCCAACGAGAGACCTTGTCTCAAAAACAAGTTGGATGGTGCCTGAGGAATGATGGGCACACACCTGCACACATCTATACTCAACCTCATACACACACACACACACACACACACACACACACACACACACACGCACACACACGATATGATAAAAATAAATGAAATTCATTCCATATATCATGGATGGAAACATCAGGAAAGGACACAGGGCTTGAAGCATGGGGACTCGAAGCTGATGAACATGTGTGAATTCCAGTGCTCAGTATGACCCTCTGACTAGGTACTGAGATTACAACATGGAATAAGTACCTGTTAGGAAGAGAAGATATGGCAGTGTAAAATTCAAGTTCCCACTCCGATCATTCATCTATCTTTTTAAAAAGTATTATGTGTATGGGTATTTTAACTGCATGTATAGGGGTGCACCATGTGGGTACAGTGCCTGTAGAGGCCAGAAGAGGGCATCAGACCCCTTGGAACTGGAGGTACAGATGGTTGTGAGCTGCCATGTGGGTGCTAGGAGCTGAACTCAAGTCCTCTGCAAGAGCAGCCAGTGCTCTTAACTGCTCAGCCGACTCTCCAGCCCCCATCGTTCATCTAAATGACACCTTCAGGGCTCTCTGAGCCCCCAAGAGAAGCATAGAAAACCAAAGAAAACCAAGTGCTATCTATCCTCATATGAGAAGAGCAGAAGCCAGGAACATGGAGATCAAAAAAAGACGGAGCTGTGTCACGTTCATCTTCCAGTGTGTGTAAAACAGCTTGTAAAATGTCATCTTGGGAAAGCTGCCTTTAGAGGTTAATATTTTACTGTCGAGTTATTACACTTCTGCCAACTCCATTATCTCAGGATAAAAGACACAAAAGGGAGCCTTGAGACAAGGGGATGGCTCCTCGGGGGATCTTGGGAGTCGCTCATTTCATTCTCCATTCAGAACAGCAGGAAGGATGTAGGCAAAATCTACCATCCTGCATCAAGCCTGGTATTGGCCCATCAGGCTGTGAACAGGAAAGGGGTGATAGGCTGTCTACTGTGACCTTTCCCAAAGGCTATGCCTACACTACAGAATCAGATAGAGCACTTTGTACAAATATTCACAGAAGAAAAAAAAATCCAGAGATTCCAGATTTAAACAGGCAGAGGACCTGTTGTCATAGAAACCAAACACTTTGTGAGTCTTACTGCATGTCACAAAATCCACTAAGATACAGCAGGGATGCAGATGGTGTTTGTTTATTTTTAATTTTCAAGTTACTTTTAGTGTGTGCTCACACACACCACACAGAGAGAGAGACAGAGACAGAGACAGAGACAGAGAAGGCAAAGGACAACTTGAGAGGATCAGGATCAGCTCTCTTCTACCATATAGGTTCTGGGAATCAAACTCAGGTTGTCAGGCTTGGCAGCAGGAGCCTTCACTAACAGACTAGCTTCTACTTTCTAGACTACACAGATGGCATCAGGATACATGCTCTTCTCCCTGCTTTCTTCTATCATGATTTCAAGTTCGGTCCTTGCTTCTGCCTGGCTATATGGTGGCCCCAGGCTTTCTTTTGGCTCCTTCCAGCCAGAGCCATAGAGGAGGACTGATGTCAATTAATCAGCTTCTCCCACGAATTATTATAATCATATGGGTTCCCAGGGCAAAGGTGCATCAAAGCAGGACAATAACCAGGGCTCCTCACTTCCTCGAAGCTATTCTAGCATTTGCTTCCCCTATTAAAGATTCCGTTCTAACCAGCCTGGGCTCCAGCAAGTTCCAGGCCAGCAAAAGCTATGTTGTAAGACTTCCTCTCAAACATAAAAATCGTCCTAAGCTATACCTGTAGAAAGATTATGTATCCTTCACGTTTAGTCATCCACATCAGACCAGGATTCAATGTATAATTTATTGCCTTAGCACTCTTTCAGGAAACCCTCATGTCCAGGGAGGGGCTGCTGTGAGCAGATCAATACCCCAGTCTGGGGCCCAGCTACCTAGGTCTTATCTGTTCTTCCTCTGACATGCTGAACATGTTACCTCTGAGTCTCTGGGTCTAAGGCCCTTCAAGAAGGACCCTGAGGAGCCTAGGATCTCCAGTACACTCATGCAGTCTCTCAGAAACCAAGTTAGGAATCCCAGCGTTGTTCTGCTGCCATAGAACCTTTCTCTGCCTGAGCATCTCATCTGTAAAATAAGAATAAAAAGCCTCCCTCCCCCACACCCCTTTTTAACAATGTTGCGAAGACCCAGGAGCTATCCTGGGTGCTGAACACAGAGCAAGGCCATGCATAGTCCCCACCCTCACGGGATTTAAAAGCTGGCCTGGGAGAGAAACTTAATTAAAAGAATCATATAGCTATATAATAAATAACTCTATCATGGAAAAGGCTTGAGAGAAAAAATAAAATAAGGAAAAGGATGGAAAATGAAAAGAGAGAGTGCTAGGTACTTAGACTGAAAACCACACATGCTGTAAAACCGACAGGGTGGCAGCAGTTCACTTCTGAAATAAATGTTAGGTTATAATTCGATGCTCATAAAAAAAAGACTCTATCAAAGATAAAACTTTTCAGCCGGGCGGCGGCGGCGGCGGCAGCAACAGCAGCGGCGCACGCCTTTAATCCCAGCACTCGGGAGGCAGAGGCAGGTGGATTCCTGTGAGTTCAAGGCCAGCCTGGACTACAGAGTGAGTTCTAGGAAAGAAGCAAAGCTACACAGAGAGACCCTATCTCAAAAAACCAAAAAGAAATAATAATTAAAATGAAATAAAACTTTAAAAAAAATTTTTTTTCAGACAAAAACTAATGGAATTGCTAACTAATTGAACTAACTGAAGAAATGTTAAGCAGGGGCACCAAGATGGCACAATGATTAAGAATGCATACTGCTTTTACAGAAGATCTGAATTTGGATCCAAGCTCCCATGTCCTATGGCTCACAACCACCTATTACTACAGCTCTAGGAGAATCTAGGAGAAGCTCTGGTTTCCTTGGGTTCTGCATTTATATGCCCGTGTGTATACACACACACACACACACACACACACACACACACACACACACACGCACAGATAATTAAAAATTAAAAAGTATAAAGTATAAGACTTTGAAAAAGAATGTTAAAGAAGAAACATTTAAGGAGAAGAAATAATGAGTCAGACACTCATATCTACACAAAGAAATAAGAGCATGAGGAATAGGGTGATTTAAACAAGACTAAAATTAACAATTTTTTCAGAGTCATAATTGCTCTTTAACATAAAATAATAGTAATATATGTTCACATCTGAAGCAAATAAAAAATAAATGACAAACTAGAACAGATGGAAGGAGTAATTGGGAATGTAAGATTTTATGGGCTATATATTAATATATCTAAAGCAGTATTTACCTAAAGGTGAATTCAGATTCTTTGACACATACTGCAAATACCAGCTGTGGTGGGAACACATAAAAACAACAAGTGTTTTAACTTTTTTTTTTTTTACACATCTTGATGCTAAGGATTGGAACCCAGATTTTTGCATGTGCCAAGCATGCATCCTGTCACTGAGCTACAATGTCCTCAGCCTAAATATTTTATTTATGAAATGATAAAAACAATAAACTAATAAATTGAGATGAAATGTTCAATTGGCCAGATGGGCAGCAGAAGTGAGGGAGAGAAACAGAGAGCAGATGGGAAAATAGATAAGAGCAGGACATCGCCTTCCAATCTAATCCTGCAGATAATAATACAAGATAGGAATGAGTTACATGTATAAACGAATACACAGATCACCAAGTTGTTTTGGAAAACCTGAGTGCAAGCATATACTCTGTACAAGAAACTCATGATAAGTATCAAAGCATGGAGACACTAGAGATAGATGAGGAAATAAAGATCCACTGTGAAGACCTAATGAAGGGGAACTGCAGAGTCTGTATGAATCCCTATCACAGAAAGGGTGGCTAGAGGTAAAGAGAGATGCGACCATAAAGAACAATGGGCCTGAGAGATAGCTCAGTAAAGTCCCTGCCACAGAAGCACGAGGACCTGAGTTCAGATCCCCAGACCCCAGAAGTGTGGCACATTCATGATGCCAGCACTGACGAATAACAGACAGGGGGATCCCCAAGACTTGCTGGCTAGCCAGTCAAGCTGAATCCATGAGCTCCAGGTTCAGTGAGAGACCCTGCCTCAAAAAACACAGTGGAGAATTACTAAGGAAGACACTGGATACTGACCTCTTGTCTCCACATGCACGCACATATACTCATATGCATATGTGTGCACACCCACATAAAACATATAAACAACACACACAAGAAACGTGGTTAAACTTTTTCTAAATACATAGGTATATAGGGGCAGAGCTTCAGCATATCATATATGAAAGCTAACAGAGAAAAATCAGTACAACCACAGTCACACCACTGACTATGACATTTAACACACATTTCTCAGTAATGTAAAGCAGTAGACAGACAACTCGAACAGCACATCAACCCATGTGAACTCATCAGCCCAGGTAGAGAAGTAGATTATACATTACTTCACTGGCCACAGGGCAAGAGTTCACCAAGAGAGCCTTGGTTTTCAATGCTAGGTCACAAAAATCAAGGCTACAGATCCCCACAGCTAGCCAGCTGTCACTCCCACCATGCTTGGGCACCTACAGGATTTTCTCTTTGTTTTCCAGCTTTGAACTTCATATGCCTAGCATAAGCTTTGCTTGTGTTTTTTGTCTCTGTGGTGTGTGACTTTCTCAGATTTAAAGTTTGGTATCTTGATTATTTTGGCTATTTTGTTTTCAAACATTTCTGTAGCCCCATTATTTGGCTTTACACACTTACATACACACACACATGCACACGCACAATCATTTAATACAACCTCACAGAAAATGCTTCCCCCTCCCTCCATTTCTCCTCCCTCCTCCCTCCCTCTTGCTGGAGGGTTTCTCTTACACTATTACACCCTTGGTGATTCTATCTGGGTAATTTCTCTTGACACGTTCCACTTCGCAGATTCTTCCCTTAGCTCTGACTATCCTGGTGAGAAGTTCATCCATCCAAATGTCAAAATCTGGCTCTAGGAGTATGTGCTACTCTTCCAGAGGATCTGAATTCAGTTCTCAGCACCCATGCTAAGTGGCTCACAACCACCTATAACTCCAGCTACATGGAACCCAATGACCCCTTCTGGCCTCCATAGGCATTACAGTCATGTATGCATGTGCACACATACATAAATAAAATGAAAATATAACTTTTTAAAAATCAATATCATTGCTGCTGTGCATTTTTATTTCTAGTATTCCTGTATTCCTTTTTGCATGCCCTTAATCTCTGCTAAAATTACCCATCTATTCATTTACATTGTCTATCATCTCCATTCTAACCTTTAACATGTCAGTCACAGTTATCCTAAATTCTAGCCTGAAAGTTCCATAATCGGAGTCAGAACTAGTCTCATTATGAACAATTAATATCCTCCTTGGGGGTATGCCTTTGCATCAATTTTTCATGAGTTTTAGACTTTTTCATTTAAGGATAGATATGTTCAAACTCATACAAAGGGTGCTGCAATGGATATAACTGTCCCTCGAGGCCTTTGGTGATGAGGTTTACTGATCTAGCCAAAGGATGGACTTGGTCTGAGGTATTATGGTCATGCTTAGGGCACCAAGAGCTTCAGAGTACTCTTCCCTCTCTCAAATTTAGAATATGAGATGATCTCCCAGGGCTTATTTGCTCAAGTCTTCTCCTTCATGGCTTTGGATATTTCCATTTTTGTCCACAGAGTAGCTGCCTTGTGCCTCTCCCGGCTATAATCACTACTATTTCTTCCTTGTGCTTTTCTGTCTAGTGGAGACCTAGGGCTGCATTCTCTGGTGTTCTGGGCATCAGACTCAGGTTGGTACCCACACCACAAGTCCACATCCACCGCTGTGATTAAATATGCTGAGAGAAAGCAATGTAGGGGAGAAAGCGTTTATTTTGGCTCATAATTCCAGGCAACAGACCATTACTGTTGGTAGGTCACAGTGGCTGGAGCTTGAGACAACTAATCACATCACAGCCACAGAAGGACAGAGAAGGAACGGACCTGTGTTCACTTGCTTGCTTCATTCCTATACAGTCCAGGGGCCAAATCATGAAACAGTGCCAATGAGCTCACATTCAAGGGTGATCTCAATTAAGATAATCACACACACACACACACACACACACACACACACACACACACACAGGCCAAACTGATCTGGACAACTCCTCATAGAGACTCTAGCTGTGTCAAGTTGACCGTTGACCATCACATCATTTTAGAGACATGGGGAGTTCACAACATATCCGAAGCTAAAGTCCAGGGCCACCTCAGAGTCAGTGCTGCTATCAGTGGGCTGTGAGCAAGCCTCTAGAGTCAGAGCAAGTCCAAGGAGCCTGTGTTGAGGAGGTCCACCTGAGCCGAGAAGGTGACTAGTGTAACAGTCATGACACATGGTGCTCACAGGCTTGGACCACACTGGTTGTGTCTATTCCAAGTCAAGAACATGACTCATCATAGTGACATGAGATGCTCAAGAAACCTTCCCAAAAGGATTCACTGCTCCTGCCCCCACCATAGAGGAACAAAAGTTATTTCCATCACTTACCTCTAGGAAAAGCTCTGTTCCCATCACGATCAGCAAGGCCCAACCCTACCCTACACACAAGCATAATCCAAACACTGCTGCCCCTTATGAGGTCTCCATGAGGCCAGGCCTGTGACCCCATGCAAAGTACTTGTCTGTGTGATTTTCCATTCATTCACTCCACCCCAGGAAGATCCAGACAATAAGGAGATTTGAAAAGTGCCAGCACTTAAGAACAAAGGGTGAGACCCAAGCACTTGTTACTCATCAAAGGATGCCCAGAGGAATGGGGAAGTGTCTTCCTGGTGGGGGCCCAGCATGGGGTCCTGCCCAGCTTCCTGCTCCAGTTTTTCCCAATTCTGAGCCTGCTGGGAGAGGCTTGCTGAGCAGGTTCCCACAGCACAAACACAGGGATCAGGAGGCCAAGATGCTTGGTGTGTGTGCATAAATTAGTCACATAAAAGTATCTGAGTAAATTTAGCATCTTCTAGTGGGATTGTGGGGAGCCAAGACTTTCCCAGAGGCCCTGATGGAAGGACAATTCTGTGTCCTTGTCCAGGAGACTACATGGCAAAGTCAGTCTGAGGACAGTCAAGGTTGTGGTTTCTGGGATTCCAACCCTTCCCCCGGGGCTGTGGTCAGCAGTCCTTAGGCAGCTGTTTCTGAGGGACCCCATGTTCTCTGTCCAATGCTGTCTAACTTAGCTTTCTGCTGACCTTGGTCATCCCAACCCTTGCAATAGTGTATATGATGCTATGCTTCTTAATCAACTTGCTCAGCCTGAGTCGTCAGCTTATTCAAGACTTCCTGGTCCCAGTTACTGCTTTTCTCTTCCTTGTTTCTCAACCCGGGTCCTCCCACTTGACACCTCACCATTCAGGGACCCTTATTCCTGTGGGTTCAGGTAGAGGGATAAAGAGAGAACTGGACCAGGTATGTAGCATATGCCTATAATCCCCCACATTTAGGAAACTGAGGGGGGAAGATTGTCACAAGTTTGAAGGCATCTGATGGGCTACAACATTGGAGAGTGGGGAGGGGTGAATAGAGGGGAGAAGGGACAGAGGAGGAAAGAAGGAGAGAGGGATAGATAGGAAGAGAGGAAGAGAGGGAAAGAGGAAAGGAAGAAAGAAGGCAGGAAGGGAGGGAAGGAGGGAAAGGGAACTCTTCTCCAGGTCTATATAATTACATTTAAAAACTACTTACAGTTTTTGTTATTGTTTGGTTTTAGGAAAAGAAACTTCTGGGCCAGAGAGATGCCTAGGTTGGTAGTCTGCTTGCATAAAAGCATGAGAATGTGAGTGAAATACCTAGCAACCATTTTTTTTTTTAAAGCCACATGAAGCAGCATCCACGTATAATCACAGCGCTGGAGAGGTGGAGACGGGCAAACCCTTGGTCTCACTGGTCAGGCAACCTAGGTGAATCCAGGAGCTCCATGTTCTGTGTGAGACCTTGTCTCAAAAACAGACAAGTAAAACACAAGGTCTATAGCAGCCGAGGAGGACTAGCACCTGAGGTTGGCCTCTGTACACTCTTACACACACACGCACACACACACGCACACGCGCACACACACACACACACACACACACGTTGCACCTGCACACACATGAATGAGCACACACAGAGAAGGAAAAGAAACTTGCACCAAAAACCGCCATGAACTGTGAAGGTGAGGAGGTCAGCCTCAACAGCCTGGGAGTTTTCCAAGCAACCTACCTGCCACCTGTTTCAAGCATCCACAGAAAGGCCTCACCTCAAAGACCCAGAAGGGCCAAGTTTGCCCACTGTTGCCAAGGGGAGGCTAGATGCCCAGCCTCACAGGGGAAGGTTTCCAAAGAGCTCCTTGGCTTAATTTTCCATTTCTAGGCCCTCATTCTGCTGTATATTCACTCTATTCCTAAATATTAACACCATTTTATTGCCCCCACCACCTGTGTTGTGTCTCTGTATCTGCCTGCCTGTGTGTGTGTGTGTGTGTGCATACATTCTAGGTTGGCTGGCTTGTGAACCCCCAGGGAACCAACCACCTGTCTCCACCTTCCAAGCTATAGAACTACAAGTGTGTGCAACCCTGCTGACTTCCATACATGGGCTCTGGGGATTAAACTAGATCTCCTCAGCCCACTTAGGGCTCTTTACTTACAAAGTACAGAACTGCTGCAAAGACAGGAGAGCTTTTTCATGCTTACTGGATTCTGCTCAATCCACAGGCTTGAACTGGAGCCTGGAAACAGAAGGGCACGGGCTCTGTCCCCCTGCCTCAGCTCCGACCCCTCCACTTTGCTCTTCTCACTTGGAACAATGGTCAGTCCTACCTCCCATGTTCCGGGACTCATGCCCTACAATGGGCACTTCACCCATTAACAGTTGCAACCGGTTCTAACTGATCTCAAATCCTCTGAGAATCAGATTGGCCAACTTAGCTGGCTCCAAGTGTAAACATGGCTGCCAGCAGCCCACTCGCGTGTGTGTGTGAGGAGAGGTGGGAGGAGGTAATTATCAGAAAGAAAGAAAAATCAGCAAAGGAAGGATAATTATCCCAACCTGGGAAGGCAGCCCACAAGGTGTCCACCATGTTGATATAATTAAGTGAGTGAGAATTTCAAACCAGCTGCTTTCTCATTAGTGGGGACTGATACCACGTTCCCTGGGAGCCAAGAGTCACCACACGGCATTTCCTCGTTTTTGGTTCCCATCGTCCACACGTCTTCCTTTCCCTTCTCAGTCAATAATCACCACGTCTCTCGCCCAAAGTCTTCTATGCACAAACTCTCCCTCTTTGTGGAGTGGAGGGGGTCGGACAGGCTGTGACTCGGTGGGCCATCTGCTAGAGTCGCCACTGTAGTAGGGTCTGGCTACAGACGTATGTTCTGCTACCTTCAGCAGCCACAACGTAGGGGCAGAACCGGCCCTGTGAAGTCCTAGCCAACACATACTGAAGTTCCCTTTCCTGTCCTCCAGAGATCATCTCTGAAGCATTTCTCCTTTGGATGCCTGCTAAAAGGATAGTGTCCGGTGATGAGAGGGTGTATCCCAGCACATCACAGGGACTCCTGGCCTCCTGCCCGACAAGCACCTGCCTGAATGCTTCCTTGTGGGTTCACACAGTGTCCCTTCCACATGACAAAGTGGATCATGAGGAGAAAATTCTCAAACACCAAACACTCAATTATTCCTTTTTCCACAATGAACATTATGGCCATTCACTTGATGCTGCATTAAAAACTGAATCAATGAGTAGCAGACAGGCAAGGGGATTCCTGCTCATTCATTCATCCAGGTAACACACCCAGGATGGGATGCTGCTCATGCACATGTCAGTGATGGAAATGGGGTCCTTCATCAAGCTCATTCTAATGTGAGAGACAGAAATACAAACGAACAGCAACAGGTCGTCAGATAAGTGTGGTATTATCAGACGGTGGCAAAGGGCACAAATGAAGATAAGGAACTGGAGATAAAATGTGTGTGTGAGAGGCCAGGTGAGGATAACCCAATGCCCACCTCCTGAGTGCTAAGACTCAGGTGTAGACCACCATACCTGGTTAATGTGGTGCTGAAGATGATCCCAAGGCTCCATTCATACCAGGCAAGTCCTCTACCAACTAAGTCACAATAAGGATGGATGAGTAAGTGTCTCTGTGTTGCCGGGCAGTGATGGCACATGCCTTTAATCCCAGCACTCAGGAGGCAGAGGTAGGCAGATCTCTGTGAGTTTGAGGCCAGCCTGGGCTACAGAGTGAGTTCCAGGAAAGGCACAAAGCTACACAGAGAAACCTTGTCTTGAAAAAAAAAAAGGGGGGGGGGTGTCTCTGTGCTATGCTGATGTAGATTCCCTTGGGTATACACCCAGGAGTTGCCTATCTGGGTTGCTCTGGGCTCACAGCCATGCTATTCTAGATAACCACAAACAGGGCCTCTCTTTCCAGTCCTCCAAGACTCAGTGGTTCACTTGAAAACACATTAATATCTCTAACACCTGAGGTAGAAACCTTCCCAAGGAGAATTCTGTTGCATTGATTTGTCCATCAAGCTTTGACCCTTTCTTTATCCTAAATCCTGACCTAGAAGGAAAGGCTGTAGCCACATATGACCTCCAGTTTCCACAGCATGCATTAAATCATTCACCCTCCCCTGCCTACCTACCCCATCCCTGAGGCCCACCACAAACTAACCTAGGGTTAGACCATGCCAATCAGTTCTGGGTTCTTCCTCAGGAGATTTTTTTTTTTTAATAAAGAAAATGGAAGAGATCCCTCTCTTCCATCCCCCACAAGGACACCTAGTCCTGCTGAGGAGATGTCACAGCTGGAATAAGACAGAAGAAAGTGGATGCAGGAAAAACAAGAAGATGACAGCATCCTGGCATAGATCTGTCCTCCAGCTCTGGCATCCCCCCACCCCAGCCTTCCTGCAGTTGGTTTATGCCTATTGTATCCAGGGAAGATTTGAGGGTTCAGTATCCCCAGCTCCAAACCATGAGACCTGAATGGCACAGCTCTACCTCAGGTTTCTGAGGCTATAGGCTCATAGGAAATGAGTCAAGCCAACCCTGAGTGATATCCATTTATGGATGAACAAAGCCTTCTTGTGTAGTGGCTAGGGATGTGGCTCAGTGGTACAGCACTCGCCTAACCTGTGCAGTGTCTTGAGTTGAATTTCCAATACCCAGACATCTCCATTGCATGTGCCTACATTACATTTCTTTACCCATCTGTCAGTTGATGGACACCTAGGCTAACTTAATGCCCACCTCCTGAGCACTAAGACGCAAGTGTAGACCACCATACCTGGTTTATGTGGTGCTGAAGATGGATCCCAAGGCTCCATTCACACCAGGCAAGTGCTCTACTAACTAAAGCCATAATGAGGATAGATGAGCAAATGTCTCTGTGCTATGCTGATGTAGATGCCCTTGGGTATGCACTGAGGAGTTGCCTATCTGGGTTGCTCTGGGCTCCCTCAGGGTCCAGCAGCCCTTACTCACTGCAGCATCTCCACAAAAAGTTAATGCTGCAGAGGTGGGCCTGAAAGCATCTTCATGGGTCCTAGGAGCCTTCATTGCTGCAGTTAGCTGTCTCTGTCACCTGAAAGGCCTGGTCCCTGAGCTTTTGTGGATGGAGTTGCTTCACTGATTCTTCAACAAATCCACAGCCTGTGTTTCAATGGACATGGGCCATCACCTTGGGCATCAACTAAGGGACATTAATGTTGGCAGGAAAATATATTCTGTCCTATCTCTCCAGGTTGTATTTGGATTTGGTTTAGTTTTTTGAGACAAGGTCTCACGGACTCCAGGTTGGCCTCAAACTCACTATGTAGCTGAGGAAGACCTTAAATTTCTGGTCCTCCTGCCTCCACCTCCTGAGTTCTGGGATTACAGGTGTGCACTGCCATGCCTGATCTGTGTGGTGCTTGGAATGGAATCCAGGGCCCCATGCACACAAAGGAAGCACACTACCAACTGAACCACATCCTTAGTCTTTCAACCACATTGTTCTGTTTGCTCACCTCATCTTCCACAGAAGAAGAGCATGTGATGACAGCCCTATGGTGACTCCATTCTGCTCACTCTGCCATCTGTTCAGTATGCCCATTGCCAGAGATGTTTCTAGAAGACCAGAGTTTCCTTCTACAGCTCAAATTAACCCCAGCATTCAATCATCACAATGGTCATCTGGTCTTGCATGTGATGGTACCCTAGATTCCTACCGCCCTCCCATTCCCTGCATACCACAAATACCCAAGCCCAATTATAAATCCTCAGGGCCTATCAATATCCCCTAAACTGTGACACAGGTCACATTTACAGGGGCAGCACACAGTGGTAAACCTGTGCTCAAGCTTCCTGAGTCATTTGACCCTTCTGGGACAGTGAGCACAAGAGCTCTCTGAACCTCAGTCTCTTCCTCTCTGCAGTGGGGGTGCCCCTGCTGCTGTCTGAAAAGACAGTGTGAACCTTAGGTGAAGTAGTCAGTGCAAAGGACCTGGATGGACAGTGATAGACAGATGTGGAGTTCTCCATCAAGGGACAGTGGGAACCTTAGATGATGCAGTCAGTGCAAATAACCAGGTAGAGAATGATAGATAGATGTGAGTTCTCCATTCCTGCTTTTTATGAAGTTACTGAAAGGATAAAAAAAAAAAAAAAAGAAGCATTAACAATCTGTAGGACGAGATGAGACTGTTTTAAAAAAAATAATAAGGAAAGTATTCATGGATTTAATTTATTTCTGAAACAGGAAGGGGTGCCCAGTGCCTGCTTGGTGACGCTGAGGGGTTGTTGCATGATTCACAGGCTTGGAGAGGACATCTCCTTGTTCTCCTAAGACAGCCAGAAATCATGAATAACAGAAGGCCAGCCTGGCCCCTATCCCTCACGCATCTCTGAGAGATAAATGACCCAAAGCCAGACTTGCAATATTCTTGACACCTTTTAAACAACGTGAAAGAGAGAAGGCAGAGCCTGCAGCAGCCTTAAGGAGAAATGCACAAGTTGTGGCTCTGCTTCACTTTTTCTCTTTGACCTTCTGTTGGAAGCGTGATGAATGCTCAGAAGACAGTTCATGGCTAAAGAGAAACCATAACAGCATCAACATTTATCAACTGCACATTTTATGCCAGACACTGGACTTAGTTGCTTTATTTTCAAAGATATTTTAAGTGTGTGTGTGTGTGTGTGTGTGTGTGTGTGTGTGTGTGTGTGTGTGAGAGAGAGAGAGAGAGAGAGAGAGAGAGAGAGAGAGAGAGAGAGAGAGAGAAAAAGCCAAAGGTGGATGACACCTGAGAAATGACCCCTGAAGTTGACCTCTGGCCACCATACACACATGCAGGCATCTGCAAGCACAATCCTACACACACATACACCTATCTCCTGCACACACACACACACACACACACACACACACACACACACACACCAGGACATATAAGCTGGTAGTGAAAAGGCATGAGCTTTCCCTGCTGGACCCTTATCGTCTTGACCATGTGACTGGAATAAGAAGCATCGACTGTCCAATGGGAGGCTCTGGAACCCACCCCTTTGCTCTCCGAAGACCCTCATCCCAATGCTCTCAGCTGAGACAGAATTTATATTTCCCACTCGCTACACAAGGCAGCATTCATTTCTGAAATCCATATCAGGCTGCTGATATGCATCAATAAGGCACTGAGTCGCTGGCAGTGAATCCCCTGAGTGTCTGGGGAAGACGTGAGAGTCTCGCTGTCTCCTGTTTAAGTCATCACCTCTCCCGTGCGGGAAGAGAGCTTGTCAGGCATTGGTTCCTAACATCTTTGGTTTCCCTGTAGACATCTGAGATATTGAAGAGAAAAGGGACACATTTTCATCTGTAAAAGACAGTGTAACCTCTCAGGGAAAGCTTGGCAGAAGTCAGTTTGAGGAGTCTAAGAGCGAGAAGGGGGATTAAAGGCCTGGAATCAGTGTCACAAGCCTTTGCAGGGGCTACATCCCCTGAGAAACTGGGGCACTCTTTTTAATACAGTGGTCAGAGCTCCGAGGCTCACACCCCAGACCCATACCTACCTCACAGCTGCCCTGCATGGATTCTCATCAGTAGGAAGTGGAATTTAACAGACAAGCCCTAAGGGGTTTGCAATACTTCGGGAATTGATAGGCATAAAGAGCCCAGGTGCACAACAAATGCTGTGTCTTACCTCATACTAAGTTGGTGCCTAACAGGCTGGGGAGATGGCTCACTGGGTAAAGTGTTTGCCCTGCAGGTGTGAGCAATGCAGGTCTGACCCCCCCAGTAATCCCACATAAACTGGGGTGCGCTGGCTAGAGAGGCTAACCACACTGTCAAGGGGCGGGTTTGATTGAGGAGCTCTGCTTCAATGAATGAGGAGGGAGAATGACCAAGGTTGATTCCCAACATCGGTCTCTCTGCCTCTAAGTGCATGTGCACACACATCCTCGTGAACCCCACACATGCAAAAACATGCATACACACATACACACCACACACAAAATGAAAAAAAAAAAAAAAAAAAAAGCCAGTGCCTCAAGATCAGTTCGAAAAGCAGATGTACCACACTCCCCCAGAGAATGATGGCTGGGATCATCTCAGAACCCTCACTCAATGGACTCCAAAGAGTCTCTGTGTTCCCCAAACCATGGTATCATCTTCTAGCACCTGTAGCTTCCCCCGCCCCCAGACCACTAGGTATCTGTCCACAGAATACTTGCACAATGTCAGCCGTGGTGACATGTGACCCAGATACACTGAGAAGAAAGGTTAGAGAGGTCCACACCTCATCACAGAGCCTTCTACCTAGGGGAAAAGTGCCCACAAGAGTAACAAGCCAGCATTCTCCCACACACCCTCCTGACATCAGACAGACTTATGGTCACATTTGCTTGTCTGCACTTGTGGGAGAGAAGCAGAGAGGAAGACAGCAGACCTAAGGAAAGACCCAGCCATGCTGCAGTCCCTCTGGGTCTCTCTGCCATCTGTGGCAATGCCAAAACCTCATTCTCTCCCCCTAGCATTTACTGAGAGCCCTGAGTTTGCCAGGCACCATGGGAGGTGCTGTGGCTAGGCGGTGACAATTGAGACATGTCTGTGGTCCTCAGGGAACTCATCCATCATTCCAAAAGAGATGTCAGATGGAACATTTTGTCCTAGGTACTGTGAAATCATTGGAGGCAGAACAGATCTCGGCTGCAGCTGATACACAAAAGCCACCTGCCTCATTGATGGTGTTGGTGAGAATCTGACATTTGAGATGGCCAGTAACCCTGGCTTCCTAAGAATTCCCTTGAGTACTGGAGCTAACCCTTCAGTGTCCCGCACACAACATCTACTAGCGTTTCAAAGTTTGAAATCCTTTGATCAAGTGTGCTTGGCTAACACAGTCATGCTAGACGCCACCTTCATTCTAGAAATTTCTCCCCCAAGAAGAACAAGAAGATTGAGGAAGAGCAACAACCTGAATCTGTCTCTTGGGGTATTGCTCCTATATGTTTTTGCAGTTTGAGCCTTCAAAAAAAAAAAAAAATACTGAGAAGAGTCTGCTATCCATCAGGACTGCCTAAGTAAAAGGAAAAAAAAATCGCTGAGTGAAATAGGATATCCTACCCTGCCACAGGGGCCACTGACACCAGTGTCCAAATTCTGACTCTTCCCTGTTTGAACTTAGTGACTGTCTGTGACATTAGGACAGATGAAGGATGAGATGTGCTCACTCCAAGACCAGGACAAAAACTCCTGTGGATTTAACAAAATTCAGTGAGGCTCAGCAAAGAGACACAACCAAGGGAAAATGCCTTGGCTCTTTCCATTGTAATGTCCCCAACAGACTTTGTACTGACAACAGAACAGCCCTAAGGTGAAGAGCCACACACCTGCCTCCCTGCTATACCGAAGCACATACTTTTACCATGGACACTCCCTTGACTGTTGACTCCAATTCAAAACCAATCTGTGTGCACCGTTTAAAGTTTAAATCACTTCTTTAAGATATCAGCAACCCTGCAGCAAAAAGTGGATACCACTTGCTGACTTTCTTGCAGTCTGGCCCTCAGATAGCTTTTATATATAGCCCAGGACCACTCGCCAAAGGAATGGTGCTGCCCACAGTGGACCGGGCTTGACTATCAGTCGAGACAATCCCTCACAGACATGCTTACAGACCAACCTGATGAGGCGCTTTTATCAGTTGCTTCTAAGCTGTGTCGGGTTGGCAGTAAAAGCTAACTGTGATAGCGATGGCTACTAACTTAGATAACATCAATACATTGGTATAATACAATACCTATAACATAACAGAAAACTTATCAGATTTTCATTTATAGGTGTACCTTTCATGTAAGTCAATCACTGCTCTGAAACGTCATTGGGGAAAAAAATGACCAAGGCTGACATGAGCCTTTGCCACATAACCCTTGACCCTAAATCCACCCCTACTTGGGACTGGATCTTCCCTGTGTGTGACCTGGCTGAACTCAGAAGTTTATTTCAATCATCTGAGTTTCTTGAGGATGCCAGTAAATACCAGGGTAAAGCCAACAGCTCTGCTCACCATCTAATGACACTCAGGACAAGTACCAAAAGGAATTCGGTTTCCTTCCCACCAAATGCCCAGAAAACGCATATCTAAGAGACAATAAATGTATCCACAGAGGTCATAGGTACCAGCCACCATATCTGCCCAGGTCTCTGTCTCCAGAAGGAGAGCAGCAGGTATTCAAGTGTTAGAACAGGCGGGGAGGAAGCACAGGTGCACAGCTCCTGGGAGAAGCTGAGAGGTATGCAGGTTCGAGCTGGCTCCCTCCAAGATTTCCCAGAATTATGCAGAAGTGGTTCCAGGATGCTTAGTTCTTAATTAGAGATGCCAAAGATGGAAAGGAACAAATGCTCTAATTGATATTGGAAGCATTGACAGAACAAAAGGTTGAGAATGCAGCAGTGTGGATCCCCGGCCAACAAGAAATACATGACACATCTCCAACCAGAAATGCAACAATAAAAGTCCAAATTACTAGCATAAAGAAGGACAGAATTAGGCAATAACAGCCAAACTGCCTGACAACTTATTCTTAGCTGCATGGCTCCTGGCAATGGGGGGAAGGAAGGAAATTCATGCCCAGAAATAGACTAACAGCGGGGCTTTTTTATATGGAATTTTTTTTGTGTGAAGCATTGTGCATTGCAACAGGGAAAGAGATGGCTTTAAATCTCTTTTGATTTTTTTTCCTTCTCTCCATGTTCTTTCAAGTAAAACTCACATCAGTCTGAGGCAGGTGGATTTGGGTTTCTACCACTTGAAATAACAATGAAAATAATAGTCGCTTGCGCCAGAATTCATCCTCGGTCTGTCAGATTCCACCCCCCCCAACTCCCCTGTCTGTCACACCTGGCCAGCTCCCACCGCCTGAAGGGTGATGTCTACTCAAGTGCGTCTCCCTGAGGAGCCCGCTCAGAACATGCCTGCCTTTCATTTAATCTGCTCTGTAAGCCCAGCTACTTAGGGGGACTTTGATCACACACAGCCTGCTGTAGGTGGTACACACTGACCCAGGTAAAGCTGCTACCACGGGGCATGTGGTCATTTCCCATGGGGCTTCAGTGGCCAGCTCCCCACACAGCTCAGCAAGTCACAGAACATTTTATCCTTTTCTCTGCCATTCACCTCCTCGCCTCTTCCTCTCCCACAGACCAACTTCTTCAGAAGCAGAATCCTTCCCTGGGGTAGAGAAGTCTTTAAAATGTCAATGCCTTTTGATTAGCCTTTCAAGGTCTCATTATTGTGAATCTGTCTGGTACTTGTAGGCTGGGAATGTAATTATGGCAGCCAAAAGTTATAGGAGCCATCTTCAAGATCCACATGAGTTTGTAGTTATCTCTCCATGAATGTAAGAATCTGTCTACCATGGATGATGATGGATTTCCCTGGTTGGTTCTGGAAGCTGCTGGCATAAAACACGTGGTTTGAGGGAGAAATGTCCCCCACAGGTTCCCATAGTTGAACACTTTATCCCCAGCAGGTGGCGCTGTTTGAAGAGGTTATGAAACCTTTAGGAGGTAGAGACTTGCTGGAGGAAGTATGTCACTGGGGGTGGGCTTTAAGAATTTATAGATTCATCTGACTTCCTGGTCTCTCAGCCACATGCTCCTGCTGCTCTGCCTTCCCCGCCATTATTGAACCTATCCCTTGGAAATGGTGAGCCAAATAAACCCTTTCTCCCTCAGGTTGCTTTTGTCATGGTGTTTTTTGTTTGCTTGTTTGTTTGTCATGGTGTTTTATCACAGCAATGGGAAAGAAACTATGACACTCTATAACTGCAGACAGGTAATAAAATATAAAACCATCACTCAGAAAGATAGATGCCCAATGGTTAAACCATAATTAAGATACAGAAGTTGCATTTCATGTCCATTCTCTGAAGACCTTTAAAAGATCTCTTTAACAAAGGCAAAACAAAGCACACAGGGTAGCCTGAAAAGCAAGGTCTCCTCTCAAGTAACCCAGTCCTAACCTCGAGAACCTGTGAATATATTAACACAGTACAGCAGGAAACCAGGGAACCCAAGAGAGATATCCAAATCTTAGCCACCAATGAATGGGAGCTTATTTAGAAGAAAGATTTTTTGCAGATAGAAGCTTAAAAATCTCAAGCAAAGGTCATCTCCAGTTAAGATGGCCCTTAAGTTCAATGACAAACCCCTGCATAAGAAAAGTTATACAGCAAAACAGTGGTGAACTCATACAAGAATGAAGACAGTGAGTGAAACTACATAGGCCAAGGAATTCCAGAAGCCAACTCTCCCAGTGCTTCTGGAGGAAGCAGGAGCCCACCCCAACACGATTATTGTAGATCCTGTTCTCAATAACTCAGCCAAAAGAAACGTCAACCTCTTCCAGCTACTTGGTTTAATGACAACTTTCTACATCAGCTCTTGAAATTAATGCATTGGACAAAGGGTATTAAAGATCCATTAACAATCTTGAGATGGCCTGCCTGGGTATCTCCCATGTTGTGAGAACAAATGTCTACTCACCCCAGATATGGAACTAACAATAGACCAAAATCCGACTAGGTGAACCAATGAATTTCATTGGGGTTACTTACAGGAATATGGGTGAGAGGGTACTTAACAGTAGCAGAAATGATTCACAAAGACAGCTGAATCACCAAAGCCCATCCCAGGATGAGTGACAGCTCACAAAAGCTGGGAACCTGGAGCACACTGCATAGCCTGCAAGTAGCTTGGTAGATTAAAGAGTGCCTTTCCTAGTGGCTCAGATCTGAGCCTCTTCTAAGCATCTCTACTGGTCTGTGAGGATCTCTCTGCCATCTTTACTGAGCCTAATGAATCTGCTCAGTTTCAGGGACTTCCTGAAGCTATTTTGAATTGTTTACTTCCTGCCTTAAGGAGTTTTCCCATGCTAGTATTAAAGACCTTTATAATGGGAGGTGGGAGGGTCAGAGTCAGAGAAGCAGGTGCAATGATGGAATCAGAAAGGAGAGGGAAGGGTAAGCGGGAGAAAGAGCAGGAGGGTGCTACCCTGTAAGCTTTCAAAATGGAGGAGGGGACCTGAGCTAAGAAGATGGGTGGCCTCTAGGTCTAAAAGAGTCAGGGATGGATTCTACCAACATCTTCAAGAAGGAATACAGCCCTGCCAACGTCCTTTAGATCCCTGCCTATAGAATAAGATAACAAATTTGTATTTTAAGCCACTAATTGTTAGTTACCATAGAGAGAGAGGTGAGGATCCTAACTCCCCTTTAGGTGTGGCTGTGGGTTTAGTGTTGCTAAACTGCTGAGAATGTTAATTTCCTATTAGCACTCTTCAAGCATTGGTACCCTAAACTATAAGAAGCAGTCCACTTGGCCCCTTGAAAAGCAGCTGAGAGACCCTCCCCTTGTGCCTGGACATACACAGATACACACAGAGCCATGCTCATCTTTTAAAACAATTGTCTTTGAACTTCTAAATATACACATTGCTCTGGAGGAGCTTTGGGTTTTATTTTGACCGATCTTTGGTGTGCCTCACATGATGGCATTAGAAGAAAGCTCTCGGGGCTGGAGAGATGGCTCAGTGGGTAAGAACACTGATTGCTCTTCCAGAGGTCCTGAGTTCAATCCCAGCAACTACATGGTGGCTCACAACCATCTGTAATGAGATCTGGCGCCCTCTTCTGGCCTGCAGGGACACATGCAGGCAGAACACTGTATACATAATAAAATAAATCTTTAAAAGAAAAAGAAAAAAAGAAGAAAGCTCTCTGTAAGAAGCCTGTCCACTACCTCATTGGCCTCTTGTATCCTGTCCTCTCCCCTCCTAAGAGATAAGGAAGCTTGGCTCAGGGTGGTTACACAGTCTATCCAGGGTCAAACAGTAAGGAAGGGTGGAACCAGGATCAGAACTCATAACCAAGTCTAAAATCTTAACCAAGGAACTTGCTGTACTACCATCTTTTTCTCTCCACTAAGAATGGCCTCATTAACTTCCACTCTGAGGACCTGAAAGGCGAAAAGCACATTGCATCTTTCCCACAGTGGCCCTTGGCAGAGGTGCAGAGCACTATGACTGGTCCCCTCTGACGGATGCAATGGTACCCTCCGCCTTTCCACCTCACTGCCTAGATAAGCTCCCACCTCCTCCAGCCTTTTCTGCTCTGGTTTGATTTCCAGAACCTTCCATCCCCTCACATTGTTGCTCAGATCACAGATTTCCCAATGCCCCTTTCAAGTTCTATAAAGACAGAATTTGCCATCAGAGCGATGGCGTGAACTATAGTATATGTTACTTTTTTTTTTTTTTTAAGAGAAGGGACCATAGTTAAAAAAAACAAAAAAAAAAAACACTTGACTTTGCTCTAAAATCTAAGAACAGAAAATCAGCACCCAAGTGTTACCTCCCCTCAACCTTCACAGGGAGCTGAAAGGGAGTGGCCAAGCTTGCAGTGAGCAGAGTGGACCTTCCACAGAAGGGACAGTATCTGCTCAACTTCAGAAAGGTCTCACAGAAAGTGATGTGGACCTGGGGCCATTCAACCTTGGGAGTTTCACAGACTCAAAATATGGATTTCTACATGAATTTGCCAAATTTTTCATAATGATGTGATGGCTGTTCTTAGTTATCAACTTGACTACATCTAGAATTACCTAAAACCCAATGACTAGGCACACCTGTGAGAGGTTTTTTTTTTTTTTCCTTAATTAAATCATTTGAAATGGGAAGACCTACCCCAAATCTGGATCTTTGAGATAGGAAGATTAAATCTTGAATCCAAATCTTTTGAGGTAGGAAGAGCCACCTTTAATCTGGACCACACCTTCTGCTGGCAACCTACATAAAGGACAGGGGGAAAAGGAAGCTCTCTCTCTGCCTGTTTGCCCTCACCTCACTGGCAAGTCCACTCCTTCACTGGCATTAGTGCCTACTTCTTTGGGATTCCAGTATACACTAAAGACCAGCTGAGACATCCAGCCTCCTGGTCTAAACAACTATTGGATTCTTGGACTATCCATTCATAGGCACCCATTGTTGGATTAGCTAGACCACAGTCTATAAATCCTTCTGTTAAATCCCTTTTCTACATACACAGATTCATTCTATAATTTCTGTTACTCTAGAGAACCCTGACTAATAGAAATGGCAATAAATTAAATAATAATAACAATAAGTAACTCATGGGCCAGGGATATGGCTCCATGAGTAAAGCCGTTTGCCACAAAAGTGTAAGGACCTCAGTTCCAATATTCAGAATCCACCTATAATCTGGATGGGTACAAGTGGAGACAGGAGACTCCTCAGAAGCTAGCCAGTCAGATAGCCTGGAATAAGCAATGCAAAACAACAGAGTCCCTGTCTCAGACAAAACAGAAGGCAAGGGCTGACCCCCAAGGCCTCCACATGCATACTGTGGCACATGCTCACCTGCATTCACACGCATGAATGTACACACACAAGAAAGAAACAACTTCCATGCGTGTGAGTACACACACACACACACACACACACCACTCTGGGCCAAATCTGGCACTATGGTTGCCTCTCTGTTGTTCTACAGTGAACTACAGATGCATTCTTGAATGCCAATGAAACCACCCATAGACAGCAGCCCTGGCAGCTGGCAGACCTGTTGGATCTCACCACTAATAATAAAGGTCAAGGCTTCTTACAGATTTACAGACAGACAGAGACACATAGACACACTCACAGATACACAAAGACACATGTAGACAGACACACACACAGAGACACATATAGACAGACACTTATATAGTCAAACACATATAGACACACAGAGACACATATGGACACACACACAAACACACAGAGTCACAATTATAAAGCTTGTCTCCTGTTTTCTTTTTATTTTAGATTCTCCACTCTCACTTTTTCAGCTGCTGATACCCATTCTCTGAAAGTCACAAGATCCCCAGGTCACAGGAGTGAGCCTGTTTGTCCCCACAACCCCCACATCCCCAACTCAATACTTAACTCACTTGTCAAAGTCCCAGGCCCCCTGTGTAGAAATGGCTAGGTGACAGACGCATGGGTCTCTGTGCTGGTGCTAATGGCCTTTCCAGTGTCCCAGCAACCCCTGGGGTGACACTGAGGCTGGTGCACAGCTCTGGAGAAAGTCCCATCCATCCTCAAGCCGCAGCAGGATGTATTACAAACACAGACAGAGAAACCCCAGCAGATACATCAGAGCCACTTAATTAAATCCTAGGGTCGCCAGCAAAGCCTGTCTGAATGCAGCCCTGGGCTTGGTGATCTGACAACTCACTCTATTTGGCTCCTCTAAAGAGTGGACCCTTCTTTATGAGGCTCGCACAAGACAGCCAAGATGGAAAAAGAAAGAAAGAGAGAGAGAAAGAGGGAAGGAAGGAAGGAAGGAAGGAAGGAAGGAAGGAAGGAAAGAAGGAAGGAAGGAAGGAAGGAAGGAAGAAATTAATCTTCCAAAATATCATATCCGAGTGGCTATAGCTCACTTTTGTGCATGAGAACAAGACAGCAATGGAGTTCACCAATTTGGACACACTTCTTTGCTGTAGAATTCTCCAGAGCAAGAGAACAAGGATTCCATCCTGCAGGGCTCCACTAGGCTCCTGGGAGAAACCCAAAGGCTCAGGAGAAACAGAGCAAGACATTTGTTTGAGCCCATGTCAGCATGAGCATTCAGACACCACCTCCCTAAGCTGCTGTCAGTGTCTCCTTTTTCTTGAGTGATGTGGAGACAGAAAAATAAATGTGCTGGGCTGGGGACATGGCAAAGTTGGTAAGGTATTTACAAGGTATGAGGACTTGAGTTCACCAATGTGAATAACCAGGCGTGTGGTGTGTGCTTATGATTCAAACTCCAGGAAATAGAAACAGGAGGATTCCCTAGGGCTCGCTGGCCAGCTGGTCTAGCCAAGTCAGTCAGCATCTGGTTCAATGAGAGACCCTGTCTCAAAAATAAGGTGGAGTTCCACATGCACTCCTACGTGTGTGTGTGTGTGTGTGTGTGTGTGTGTGTGTGTGTGTGTGTCTGTATGTATATGTGTGTCTGTGTGTGTGTACATTTGCAGTATGTCTCATGTGTACCTACCTCCTGTAACCAGACTCAGGTCTTTCTGGACTCTTAATATGGAAGGCCTTGGGTTTCTGTAGTCTGGCTTGGCCATAGAACACAAGGATTGCCAGGAGTCCTAGACAAGGCCATGTTGTGGCTTTTTAACTAGTCTGCTTTTGTCTTTGGGGCGAATTCATGGCCCATGCCCAGGAAACAAGCTATGCCACACTGGAGGCTCCTGCAGATTCACAACTGTTCAAGACTTTATGGATTCAACATCCTCCTTTATCAGACATACTCTGGACCAAAACACAGTCTCATGCAGGCCACACAGAGAAAGCATCAACCTTTTGTAGACATTCCCTTGCTAGCCACCAGGAAGTGTCTAAGACCGACACTGAGGGCTGGCGAGGTGACTCGGCAGGTAAAGGTACCTGCCTCTAAGCATGACCTGAGTTCAAGTTCACATCCACACAGTGGATGGAGAGAAATGACTCCAGAAATCTATCCCCTGGCATCTGCATGCATGGATGCATCTGCTTGCACATGCACACATTAAGAAATTAACTAATATAAGTGTGAAAGGCCTAAGGCCAGGTCTTATTTCACCTCTGAACAGAAGCAGACAGGATGTGAAGAGCAGGACTCTGTGGGCATGTCGGATTTGCCTAAAATATTTGAGCAGATTGGGACTGGAGCTCTCTTGGAGACTCAGAGATGGAATCCTTCCTCTCTGTGATCTCTGCTGCAAAAGCAATAAGCAACCGATGTGCTCAGGAGGGTGGAGGAGGGAACAACAGAAACACTAAATCTTAAAGTTTCCCTCAGAAACAGCAAGGACAATTATACTCCCAGCAGACTCCAGAAGAATGTGGAGCCAAAATATTCACGGCTCGGTAATGAAAAGAATCCAGCAGAAGTACCCCGTGTCCAGATTTCTTAACTGCAAGCTGCGTGCCCCTTTGGTAGTATTCAAATTAAGTCAGGAGGTGCGTGATGAGGGTTTTTTTATTATTATTTTAATAGTCATTTAGTTTAATGTATATTAACAAAATTTTAACACATCAAGCTCGTGGGTTTTATTATCTTATAATGGCCCTAAATTAGTTTTTAAGCGTGAGAAAAGAAGACTCTTATCAACACCAGACTTCAGCCAGCTGAGGCAGACAGCTGCTCCAGGAAAACAGGGCATGTGAAGAAAATATACTCAGTAAATGACCCGACTGGGCATTAGACAGTTGGTAAAGTGAAATGATGATGTATGGATTGCTGGAGTAAAGGAAGCAGCATGCACATGGGAAAGACGGAGAGGAAGAAGAGGGCGAAAGAGGAACAGATCGTCCCTTGAGACCTAGAACCAGAGATGGAAACGGCAGCTTCTCTACTGACATTGATCTCTTCCTCAGTGAGGTCATTCGCCCTCCTTCAGATGAAGGACATTCGGACAGAACATGCTGGAGATGAAAGGAGAGAGAGAGAATATGGAACACACAAGCATGGGTCTCCAGTACCTTCACAACATCTTCATCAGCCGACCTGCATTCCACAGCCTCCAACACGTCCACTACAGATCCGTCTTCTTGAACCCCCACGACCTTGACAGGAACTGAGACAGGCTTTCCTGTGAGAATGGCAGTGTTCAAAACTTCTGTGTCCTGAACAAGAGAGAAGAGGGCACAGGTGAGCAAACAGGCCAAGAGTGAGCTGAGAGGGAGGGGTGACTGAATGAGCTACCCGATACCTGGACTCCTGTTAGGAATATGAAATATCACCGACAGGTTCAAATGCTTAAACATTTGGTCCCTGGTGGGTCTGCCCCTTTAAGGCAGTGGTCATTCTTGGGCTGGAGAGATGGCTCAGCAGTTCACATCACTGGCTGATCTTCCAGAGAACTGGGTTCGATTCCTAGCACCCACATAGTAGCTCATAATCATCTGTAACTCCAGTTCTAGAGGATCTGACACCCTGGCCTCCAAAGGCACTGCATGCACATGGTGCACACACAAACACACAGATAAGACACTCACACGCATAAATAAAGTAAAACCAGTAGTCACTCTTAAGAGGCCAAATCCTACAGTGAAGATCAAGCCACATCCCTATTTGGAATGCTTCTCAGGGACAGAATTAAGACACTGTCTCTCTGTGTGTATGTCTTCTGTGTGTCTCACTGTCTCCATCTGTCTCTGTGTCTCTCTGTATCTCTGTATCTGTATCTCTCTATCTCTCTGTCTCCATCTCTCTCTCTCTCTCTCTCTCTCTCTCTCTCTCTCTCTCTCTCTCTCTCTCTCTCTCTCTCTCTGAATTTCCTCTCCAGGTTTTAAAGGGAAGCATCTCCTTCCCTTTAAGGCCCCTGTCACATTTGTCTGTCACATATATTGTACTAGTTCGGTCTGCTCTCCCTCCCACTTCCAGGCCTGATCATGGTCTCAAGGCCCTCCTGTCCTAAACCCTCCACAGCTACTCTATTATATTTAACAGGTGGCAGCAGTTGGCACTGTATGGGACATTGTGGAGCCTTTAGTAGGTGAAGTTACCCAGAAGAGATGGGCCCCTGGAAGATGGGAGGTTCCAGACAGCTGGGAGGACTCCATCTCATACTGATGAAAATTAAGCTTATCAACTAGACCCTCTTTAGTCCCCAGGGGCAGGGATACTGTCCAACACAGTGAGCTCTACCTCCCTTCTCATCTTGCAGATGTGACTGTCACTTGGCACAAGAATTATCTACAATATTAATTAATTAATTTCTACATACACATCTGCAGTCATGTGGTTTTGAAGAATTTTGGGGGGAAGTTTTTAGAGGGAGCATATTGCATGTATGTGTGTGTATAGACCAGAGGACAACTTCAATGATCATTTCTCAGAAACCACCCACCAAGCTTATTTAGATAGCATTACTCACTGGGACCTAGGGCTCTCTGAAAAGACAAGGCTATCTGGCCAATGAATCCTAGAGTCTCCTGTCTCTGCTTCCCCAGAACTGATATTACAAGTACACACCACTACCTTGGAAAGCTTTTAATAGGATCTCTGCAGACTAAACTCAGGACCCCACTTCTACAGGTGCATTATCAACTGAATAAACCTCTTTCTTCAGTATCTTAGTCTTAGCTTGAAATTCATTTGGAAAGCAATTGCTCAGTTTGGGGGGTCATCACAACACAGCGATCATAGATTTCCCATGGGGTACAAATTAAGAAAACAATGGCACAAAGGGCCAGAGAGAACAGGCCACACATAAAACTGCTACACACCCCAGCTGCCACCAGGGCCTTCCTGCCCTTTCCTTTCCAGTTCTCCCAGAGACCTCCCTCTAAATCTAGGCATGTGGGGCTTTCCTCTCTCCTCTGGCCAACTGTTGGGACTCTATAGGTTCTGTCTTCCTCATTTAGCTAAATCTGTCAATCTCATGACATACTGATTTGGCTACAATTGATCCCACCTGACTCCATTAATGCCTTTGTGAAAAGGTACATGACCTTAAAACAGCCAGTGAAAATATTCTAACATTGTGTCCACAGTGAAGCCAGAAGAAACAGGAGAAGCAAGACTGGGTTCCTGTCAAGAGTTCTGGGTTCCCCAATCCAGCCCCACATAAAGATCACTCACTGTCTTCAGACATTTAGATAAATTTGTGCTTTTACTAAACTTCAACTTCCCTGAACATCAGTTTGAACTGGATTTTGTCACTTGCAACTGAAAAGTCTTGTGTGAGACCAGGTGGGTTCTAGAGAAAGAAGCCAGCTAAGGCATCAGTCTGTGCCCTGGGAAAGCCCTCGGAGGAGACACTGCTATGTCTCCCAGACTGAGTTTCAAGGGCAGACATGGATTTCTTACAATGAATCATGGCTAACCCTGATTTACAACCCTGTTATAAGCAGCTTGGGTACCTGTGTTTCCACATTTCAACTCTTCCATGAGTGGCTTATATTTTTGCACCTTCTCCCCATTATCCATATACAGCCTCTCAATACTTCCAAATGTGATCCCTCCCAGCTCTCAGAATACTGAAAAAGAAATTGTTGTGTTCAGCCTCACAGAAACATCACCCACTGCCAAAGACACATCAGCATCTGTTGAGAGACATGCCTCCTTGGCTCCTTATTTCAGGAGGATTAGACCCCACACTAAAGTGTATGGATGGCCTTTTGGAAATGCATTTCCATCGGTGTTCAACTAAGAGTGACATCATGGAAAATGGCAGAGTAAGATGAGCAGATGATTTTCTGCCCTATGAAAACAAGAGAGCCAATAAACACCACCAGAAACAACTATTTCAAATGTATGTGGGGCTGGGACAGCATTTATTCAGGAAATACAGAGTCTTGGCTTTTTAAGAAAGAGAAAACCAGAGTGCTGTGGAATAATCCTCTTGTACATAGTAAAGATTTGTCACTCAAATTGGTTTAATAAAACACTGATTGGCTGGTAGCTGGGCAAGAAAACCAAACTGAGAATGCTAGGAAGAAGGAGGGTGGAGTCAAGAAATCACCAACCAGATGCAGAGGAAGCAATGAGAATGTTGTATTGAGAAAAGGTACCAAGTCACATGGCTAAACATAGATAAGAATTATGGATTAGTTTAAGTGTAAGAACTAGTTAGTAATAAGCCTGAGCTACCGGCTGAGTATTTATAAGTAGTATCAAGCCTCTGAGTCAATTTTATTTTTGCCAGAGCTGAGGGTTGAACCCAGGGCCCTGTGCTTGCTAGGCAAGTGCTCTACCACTGAGCTAAATACCCAACCCCAAAATTTTTTTTTTTTTTTTTTGGTTTTTCAAGACAGGGTTTCTCTGTGTAGCTTTGCACCTTTCCTGGAACTCGCTTTGGAGACCAGACTGGCCTCAAACTCACAAAGTTCCGCCTGGCTCTGCCTCCCAAGTGCTGGGATTAAAGGCATGCACCACCACTGCCTGGCTTGAGTCAATTATTTAAGAAGCGGCTGCTGGGTATTTGGGAACTAGCAGATGGGAGAGAAACTTCTGCCTATACCCAGAGAACTTAGTGGTATTTTACCCTGAGTTTCTCTCCTCCTCTCTGGAGCTGCTGCAGTTTTGGAAACTAACATCTCACCTTCACAAAAAAAAAAAAAAAAAAAAAAGCTAGCAGTGTAGACATCACTGGAGGGGCAGAGCTGGAGACCTTCCAAAACCTCAAGTCATTGTTGCTGGATTGTCCGCTGGTTCCCTGGCACACCTGCCTGCCGAGCTGTGTGTGACCTGAGCCTGGGCTCACCCGATGGGAAAAGCCTTCTACTCAAAGCTTTGTCAAACAGAACTATGGGCAACTGTTTAATTACAGAGCTGTTGGAGGCCATAGACAACACTCAATCAAAAATCTTATGGGGAATGAGATAACTGTAGAATCTTTGAAAGGCCATGACTGACTCCTGGGAAGTGACAGACAGAAAAAGTGACAGGCAAATAGACTATAAATAATTGATAGAGAGAGAGTAATAGAAACATAGACAACAGTTTATTAGCTGAATGATAGACATATAGATATATACACAGACAGATACATAGATTGATACATCAATAGAATAATAGAAATGTAAACAGATGATAAGCATGTAGAGTGATAGAAATATAGATATATTGCAGACACAGAGATAAATACATAGACCAATAGATACATTCATAAATATGATAGATTGATAGAAAGATACATAGGTAGTTAACAGATAGCTGATAGATAGATAGATAGATAGATAGATAGATAGATAGATAGATAGATGACATTGACAGATAAATAAAAAGATGATTAATAAATGGTTGAAAGGTGAAAAGGACCTTTCCCTAGGGCAAGGACAGAGAAGAGTCCCACAGCTGCTCTGTTCTTGACATGAGCAATGCACCTCCAATGCACAAAGCTATTAATAGTAGCTACAAGTAACTTCCTGACACATTGACTACAACCTCTCCAAGTAAAGATTCAAAACTGCTGCAAACACACACACTGAGCGCTGGTTAGGTTTTGTCTTCCACAATCAAGCAGGTGGTTTAGCCACGGAAACCACTTCAGTGGGCTGCATAATGAAAGCCACGGTTCTGACCACTAGAAAAATGAGTCTTAAAATAGAAGCCACGAAGACGAAGTAGACTGGGGAGAGTCAGCAAGAGAACTCATGTGCTGGGCTGTATGTGTTTATGTGTATACAGGAGGGAGTGCGTAAGTGTGTAGACATGAGGCTTTTTCTCACTTCAGTTCAAACATCAGACTGCTCATTCAGCAATCAACATACCAAGTGCCCGGGGTTTAAGTTGCACATACCATTCTCTGCATAAGAAGATAACAGGGCTCCGTGGAGAAATGGCGGGTTGATAGGCAGAAGGAAGTAGAGAGCAGGAGTCTAAAATATCTCACGCAGCCAGGAGGTAACTAAGTTCTCAAACAACAGAAATGTCAAAAAGGACACAGGAGACGGCAGGAAAGGCTGTCTGCTGCCAACCTGGGACAATTTGACATCCCAATAAACAATCATAGCAACCAATTATAATCTATGGAAGAAAATGGGTTTCTGAATCTACACTGCTGTGATTAAACAGACCGCGGAGAAAGAAGCCGGGTCCTTGGGGTGGCATTCCGACTCATAAGTGCAAAAGGAGTCATGAAATTAGAACCACACCACCTGGCAGCCACCATTTATGCCTTAGTTGTCTCGGGTAAGAATCATTAATGGATTTTGCAGTTGATTCGACGTCTAAGAAACCTGTTATTTGCAAAGTGTCATGGCATCTCAGTGCAGGAGAATTAACGATTTCCAAATAAAGCAACTACAGCTTTCTGGTGCAGACCCTGGCACACCCCACCTCATTCTGGTGATCAAAGACGCCGTCACTCATGAAGAAATAGTCACTGGGTCTCGAAAAGGACACAGCGTCACTCTTGAAGTATAAACTGAACTCAGAATGAAGACACGTAAAATAAACCCAGTCAGGAGGTATTCAACAGAGCGAGTGGACTTTAGAAGTGTGTCACCATCTGAGAGATAACAGATGGGAAAGCGCTATCAATTAGGGACAGGACATAGACAGAGTGTCCCGGACTAAGAACTCAGACTGGAGGAAATAATTTGGTTGCAATGGACACAAAAAGACAAGTGATAAAATGTGGGGAAAGCTTGGTGATAACTGTGTGTTGAAGTGTCTCTTTGTGCACTCGAGAACTCCAGGGAAACCCTGTGTGGGGGTTACTTTTTGTTGTTATAATGAAATATCCCAACAGAAAGCAACTTGGGGGAAAGGGGTTTCTTTGGGCTTATAGTAACAGAGGGGAAAACATAGTACCAGGCAAGGTAGGTGGGCCTAGCAGTCAGGAAGCAGAGGGAGAAAGGAAGTGGGGCCTCTCTAACAAACCCTAGTAATGTACTTCCTCCTAAAGGTTCCATAACCTCCCTAAACAGCGCCATCTACTGGTGACCAAGGTTCAAACTTAAGAGCCTATGGGGGACGCTCCTCATTCAAACTACCACAACCTCATTAAAGTATCTAGAGAAAAAGGGCTATCATGTATGTTAACTCACTCTCAAGCAGTTCAAAAATGTTTAGTTGGGTGTGGTGGCGCAGGCCTTTAATCCCAGCACCCAGGAGGCAAAAGCAGGTATGTCTCTGTGAGTTCAAGACCAGCCTGGTCTATATAGTGTGTTCCAGGCAAGCCAGTGCCATAAAGTGAAACCCTGTCTCAAATAATAATAATAATAATAATAATAATAATAATAATAATAATAGTAGTAGTAGTAGTAGTAATAGCCAGGGGGTGGTGGCGCACGCCTTTAATCCCAGCACTTGGGAGGCAGAGGCAGGCGGATCTTTGTGAGTTCGAGGCCAGCCTGGTCTACAGAGCGATATCCAGGAAAGGCACAAAGCTACACAGAGAAACCCTGTCTCAAAAAAACAAAATAAATAATAATAATAATAATAATAATAATAATAATAATAATAATAATGTCACCATGTGTTTGCATTGAGAGAGAACACCAACACTTAAGGGACTCTAGAGGAAGAATTTCTTCAGACTCATGGCTCCAATCAGAAGAACACGGAAAAGAGGAATAAAGGAGCAAATGCACAGGCAGAGGATTCAAGTGCCTAATGAATATAACTAAACATAGTTAATGCTTTTCTCAAACATTAGATAAGAACCAGACACTGTGACAAGTGATTGCGGTCATCTATAGAAATCATTTTTCTGTTGATGACATTCATTGATTTTATTAACATGCTCTTTAATCCTGAGATAACCCCCACTGGAGGGTGACTATCTGTGTCCCCATCGCACAAATGATGAAATGGAAGCTCAGAAGAGTTCGGTGCTTTGGCCAGAATCATGACGTTGCTAAGCAACAGGGCTAGGATGGGTACAGAAACTCTCAGGAGCCACAGCTCCCATCCTGGATGCTTCACTGGTCTCCTCAGCTCACATACACAGTGGACCCTCAGTCCCATTCCATCTTCTAACTCCAAATAAAGCTTTAAAGACAAAAGATAGGTTTGTAGAGACGTTGATTTCAAACCCCCCTCCCAAATATGTTACACAGGGGCTAGGAAGATGTCTCAGTGATTAAAGCTGATTGGCGCACAGCTATAAAGACCAGAGTGCAGATCCCCAGAAAGCCACACAAATGTTGGGGGCGGGATAGAGGACAGCCAATAATTCTAGCCTCAGAAGGCAGAAACAGGGGTCCCCAGAACAAGCTGAGTAGTAGGACTCAGTGAATAAGGTGGGAAAGCAATGGAGGATGATTCCCAGCATCAGCCTCAAGCCTCCACGTGCATTTCCTCACCGGCACATGTGCCCTCGTACATGCAAAGAACATGCATACACATGTATGCCTATGTCATGTCTATGTGACAAATGGGAAAATTAAAATGTTTGTGAGTATCAATCTGACTTTTGTTTAAAAAAAAAAAAAAGCTGATTAGTCTCGTGACCACATGTAGCTTCTAGAATGCTCTACTGTCGGTTCTACCCCAGCCCATGAGGCTCTGGATCACCATTTCTGAGGCCTGACCTTCTCCGTACTCTTTATACTTCTCTGTACACTAATCCCTGGATTCTGACTAGGAATCTAACTCCCAGACACCATGATTTCTCATTTTTAAAGCCACAGGGCAGTTGTAAACTTCACTCAGAAACGAGCAAGGACACAGGCTCTAATTTAGACAACAATATCCAACCCATTGTTGTATGTTATATAACTCTGAAATCAGCCCAGCTCCGTGGCTATTTTTAGAGCGTGGCAATTTATTATCCACCAGGCAATAAGAGATGTCAGAAGTCAGCTCTTTGCGAGTTCTTGAACAGCACAAATAAGATTGTTTCAAAGAGGACAGGCCTCGGAGAGTCAAGGTGGCCTCTGGGGAAAGGGCTAGGCTGCAATCTCCAGGGTGCATTCCAAGGAAAGAGGGGAAGGCTGTTTAGACTAGCGGGAACCTCCACCCAGTGTCCAGGACAGGCCCTTCACACCTGAAACTGAGATCAGTAGAAAGACATTAACTGACTGATGAAACTAAAGGTTACCCACAGGAACGCTGGAGGTCTACCACAGCAAGATACAAAGGAGGGGATGCAGCCAGCCCCCTGCCCATGGAGACCTTCAACAGGAAGTAGTAACTGAACCATGTAAAGTCACGGGAGCAGGATCTATGGTCCCGTCTTTGCCATGGCTTTCCATGCTGCCTGGACTATATTAAGATCTCAAAGACTGGAGCGGTGGTGAAACCATCCAAGATGATGTAAGGACCATCCACGCAAACCTTCCTCCCCTGCTCCCTATCACCATGGCAACAGTGACAAGGCACCAAGTCAGCATTTTATAGCCACTATTGACTAGTCTAGATGTGAGCAATGGTCCATGCAGAGCCAACAAGCTGTGTCCTGAAAATCAACTTAGAACCAGGGCTAAGAGACTCCAACCCCTGCACAGCTTCTTTCCAGAAAGGAAAATCTGAACTGAGAGGCAGGGATGGGGCATTTCTGCTGCCAGCAGTGTGGCAGGAAGGAAGGGGCAGAGATGAGAAGTGGAGGTTTCTTGTGGAACTCCAGGCCTCACCTGCAGGCCACATCTTCCTCCTCATGTGCAAGGACACACACCATGACCTTGCAAAGAACCCCCACATTGGGCTCCCACTGTGGCTGGTGGGTTTCTGTCACTTGCTGGTTGCCATAGTTTAGCTTCAGCTAGAGTCACCTGGAAAGAGGGAACCTCCACTGAGAAACATCTATCAGAATGGGATGGATGGGTGGATGGATGGATGGATGGATGGATGGATGGATGGATGGATAGATGTGGGGATTTTATGGATAATTGACATAGGAGAGGCCAGACCACTGTGGGCTGTACCATCCCTAGGCAGGACAAGAAAAGTAGCTAAACATGAGACTGGAAGCAAACCTGAAAGCAGTGTTCCTCCCTGGCCCCTACTTCAGTTCCTGCCTCCAGGTTCCTTCCTTAAGCTCCCCTGATTTCCCTGTATGATGGACTGTAAGCTATAAACCAATTAAACCCTTTCTTCCCTAGTATTTTATCATAGCAACAGTGAACTAGGACTCTACTAAAGGAAGTGTAGCAAAAAGCACTGAGGATGTCAATGTCCTTAGTATCTTGAGTCTTACAGGAAAGAGAGATGAGCTGCCAGACCAGAGTCTTGACTTCTCCTGTGTGTGTGTGTGTGTGTGTGTGTGTGTGTGTGTGTGTGTGTGTGTGTGTGTGTATTCACATGCACAGGTGCGTGGAAGCCAAGGAGCAAATCTTGTGCATCATTCCTCAGGTGTTGTCCACCTTGTTTGTTGAGACAGAATCCCTCATAGGCCTGAAGATCACTGAATAGGCTGGCTGGCCGCTGAGCCCCAGGGATCTTGCTGTCTCCATCTCCTCAGTACTAGAACAGCAAGCACATACTATCATGAATGGCTTTCTTATGTCTGTCCCAGGGACCAAACTCAGGTCCTCATGCTTGTGTGGCAAACACTCAGCCAAACTGAGCCAGCTCTTCAGCCTCTGCTTTTCAAAGTAACACCAAAGCAATGGCCGTGCTCATTCCCACAAAGTTTCACTTTATTAACTGGAACTGAACATGGGAGCCTGCATCCTTCCCTGCAGGGTCCTATACCTGAGTGGTAGGTGGGTGGAACAGGCCAATACGAAAGACTCTGAACTGAGAGTCAAGAGTCCTGGCCACTGCCACCAGCTTCTTTAATGACCACGAGCTAACAATAATTTCTTCTGTTGAGTTGAGCAATACAATCCAACCCATCAGCTTCCCAGAGGTCAGAAGATGCCGGTGTAAAGGTGCACGCATTAAAAAAAAAAAAAAAGGACTTCGAAAATGCTGAGTAGATGGGGTGGAGAGAACCTCAGTAGAAGAGAAGCAGGAGGTCAGGCCTGGTGGTGTACACCATTTATCCCAGCACTTGAGAGGCAAAGACAGCAGATCTCTATGAATTTGAGGCCAACTACAAGAAGAATAATGCCCAGTAGAGGTGCCAGTAGGTCACCTATTCCAAAGGCAAGCAATGGCTTACCCAAAGTCACCACCAGACTGATCACTAAGATGGGATCTGACCAACTCTGAAACATGGGCTCTTACCCATGCTTCAGAGCATGTGGTAGGATGTTGGCATCAGAGGGGGTGAAGCTAGAGGTAGTGTGATGATCTTTATCCTGTTGGTGCCTGGGTAGAATTGGGCTGTGACACAGAACCATACAGGACACTTGAATCAGTGCTACCCACGGCTCTGTCTCCATATTTGATAGAGAAATAGAAAGAGGCCACATCACACTGTGATGTTCTATTGGCACCCTGAGCCCTCCACTATGCCCTCAAGAGGCTGATGGGGTAGAAATTTGAGAATGGGAGTCTATAAAACACCACTTAGGATATGGATCTGAGGATCCCAGGGACATGGTCCTTCTCATGACAGGGTGTCAGACAGAGCTGGCAGTATTCATGGGACACAGAAAAATACGCCTGAGATCAGGGAAATACATAGGTTTAAAGAAACCCCTGTGAGCTGGATGCAGCAGAGAGAACTCTAAAACTTAGTTATGGAGGCATATGAGTGTCAGAAGACAGAACCACAGGAGGTATGAGCCAGTCTGGTTTCCAGAGGAGCCTCTTTCCTGTGCACCTCATTCAGGGGTGCCCTGTTTATCCACACAGCAGGCCCCTACACTGTGTAATAATTACATGCATTTTCTCTAATCCCCCTTTACCCATTAGCATTCCCTTAATTACAACTGTAACCACTTAAGAGTGTTTCTCTATTGTCTTGGATGGAAGGGGATCTCAGCCTGTTTGAGCTGAATTAAAATCTAACACAACTTCCAGTTAGAAGGACTAGCAAGCAAAGGAATCTGTCTGATTAAAATCTAAAACAGGCTGATGGGAGTACTGAGAACAGCACTACTGAGACTTGAGCTCACAATGACAACTTCATTTAAACACAAATAGACCTTCTGGGATAGTTACTGTGAACCGCCTGATGCTCAGTGACCACAGTGAGCATGGGGGAGGCACCTGCTGGCCAGCTCTGCAGTCAGACCAATGGATGGAGGGATGGAGAGATAAGCAATGTACGGACCAAGAAATGGACAGATGGATGGATGGGTGGATGGATGACAGACAGAAGAACAGATAAATGTAAATGAATGGACAATAGATGGATAGGTGGAAGGTTAATAGATGGATAGGTTAATGGATGGACAGAGAATAGATAGATGGATAATTGTGGCAATGGATGGATGGATGGACAGAGAAATGGATGGATGAGTGGACAGATGACAGACAGATAGATTAATAGATGGTAAGTGGATAGATATATGGACAAACTGATGGTTGGATGGGTAGGTGTATGGGTGAACAGTTAGATGGGTAGGTGGATGGACAATGAACAGATACATGGATAACTGGATGGATAGATTAATGAATGGATAGACAGATGGGTGGATGCATAGAAAAGGATTGATGGGTGGATAGATGACAGACAGACTAGTGGTTGAACCGATACATAGATGAATGGACAGACAAGAAATGGATTCATGGATACATGGATGGATGGACAGAAATAGTTGGATGGGTAGATGGATGATGGGCAGACAGGTAGATGGATGGATGATGGATGAATGGATGGATGGATGGATGGATGGATGGATGGATGGATGAAAAGATAGTTGAGTGGAGAAATGAATAGTTAGATGGATGCCCACATTGCCACACACACACACACACACACACACACACACACACACACACACACACACACAAACTAAGTCACCTCAGAAGGATTCTCTATTATAATAAAAAACCCTTTCATTTAAAAAAAATCATCTGTGAAGAAGAGGAAATCAAACCTTTCTGGGCAAACCTGAGAGAAAACATTTGAGAATTTACATCTCGAGATGCTAAAAGAAGGTAGCAGGAAACAGAATTCTGAAAATGACATCCGAGTCTGTTATTTCATGGGACTTCTTTTTCCTTTCCGTCGTGAACCTGCCAAGACCAAATGTGTGGTGTTGGAACCGAAGCCCTCCTCCTGGTCTGCTCGATGCAGCATCTAACCTTACCAGACGTCAGTGCTGTTCCTAATAAATACGATAAGCAGTTTGCTCCATGACTGTAACTATGTGAAATGTGTTTCAACGTTCACACTGATGAAAGTGCTGGCTGAAAACCTGCCTTTGTATTCTCAGCATCCTTACATCAAATCCCAGCACAGCCTTTCCCTGTCTGGGTGATGATGCGCATGAGTGAGCTCAGATGAGCTGCCCAGGACCGCTAAGACCAACTACCACAAACCTAATGGCTCAAAACAATAAACTCATTCCTTCAGTGGTCTAGAGACTAGAAGTCTGAGATCTGGTTGAGCCACTCTCCCCAGGAGACTCTAGGGGAGAAAGGCTTGCTTCTCACAGCACCTGATGCCTCAGGTGTCACTTGGCTCGTGGGAGCATCCTCCTCATCTCTACCCTTCTTCACATGGCTCCCTTCTCTGTTTGTCTTCTGTGTGTCTTAAAGCTCCCCTTTTTTTTTTTCATAAGAATTGTGGTTAGTGAACTTAGGCACTACCATAGGTCCCAGATGGACTCTCTCAAAGTATCTGATTACTACATAGAGGCTCCATTTCGAGGTAAAAGTTCTATGCCCACAGATACTAGCAGTTTAGAAACTGAATAAATCTTTTTTTAAAAAGATCATGTCTTATTTCTATATTTTTAGATTTGTTTTATTTTTAATAATATGTCGGGTGGGCATGTGCCCATGAGTACAAGTTGCTCACTGAGTCCTGAGACAGTGGCTTCCTCTGGTAGCTGGAGTTATAGGCAGTTATTAGCTGCCCAGCATGGGTACTGGGAATCAAACTCAGATTCTCTGCAAGAAAAGTAACTGCTTTTAACCACAAAGCCATCCCTCTAGTAAGGTTTATTTTTCAAGAGAATATCAAACAATGCACAAATAACAAGCATTTACCTTTACGTTAAAGAACAACAAATTATTCTGGCTCTCACCTGTATTCAATGAGAAGCTCCATTTTAAGCATTATTTTACAACTGAAAGGCTGGGGATGTAGCTCACTAGTGGGACGCGTGCCTGCCTGCATGTACAAAGTCCTAAGACTGAACCCCAGGAAAACAAAAGAGGGCTGGGGCATAAACTAGTGGCCTAGCCACTTCCGATACTCAGCAGTCAGCGGTGGGACCATCTAGGCTTCAAGGCTATAGGGAGATGCTGTCTCAAAAAATACAAATAAATTAGGTAATAAATAAATATAAACCATCACTACTTTGGGGAAACTAATGTATATGGTCACCTTTTCCTTAAAAAGTCAGCTTGCAAAGCAAATGATCGCTTCTTGGTGGTGGTGACTCCTTCCTGTGAGTGAGATCTACAACATTCCATTGTCCAGAGACCGTAAAAGACTATAGGTTTTACTTTTTGTTTCCAAAGAAGGGACCCAGCCAAGCAATGGCTGTCTACTTCCAGAACAGAGGAGGCAATGCTGATTTTCAGCCATCACTAGCTTCATGATGCAAGTATGCTTTTCTATAATCCACCACTAGCCTTGTCCACATATGGGAATTGATTGGCAGCAGGATGCCCTGACATCCAACAACCAATCAGCACTTGGCATTCCTTTGACTCCTGTATTGCCTCAAAGTCCTGCACCTGACTCTGGCCGATCCACTGGGATCTGGCTTCCTGTGATTGACAGCCTTTTACAGGGAAAGAGACTAGCCCAATGGGAGACTATGCCATAGCGTTTGTGTTCTGGGGCTGTGATTATTCAGCTACAGACCCTAAAGCTCGGGCTGAAAGTTAAACTAAAGACAGTGGGTTCCAGGGACCACTCCAGCAAGGTAGCAACCAATCTGCCTCCGTCAGACTCAGAAACGACTTTTTTTTTTTTTTTTTTTTTTTTTTTTTTACAAGGGACTGGGCTGAATTCAGTTGTTACCAAAGTAAAGTAGAAATGTCACAAAGTATTTGGGACATGTCCCCCCACCCAAGCTCAAAGGGAGAAATTCTAAGTTCACTAATGTAGCCACTAAATAGAAATTAAGGTTAAATACGATCATCACATTGGGCCCTAGAAAAGACGACACACCAGCAGGCATGTCTAACCCTTGGCCCACTGACCACATGTACCCCCAGGACGGCTATGAATGCCACCCAGGGGTCTTCTGTAACTTCAACTATGTTGCTCTTAAGAGTTGGACTTTGTTGATCACAATGCCACTTTGCGGTGTCAAAAAGGCAGATGTGCCTTTCAAAGGGAGCCACCGTCAGCACAGAGATGTACAGAAAGACTGGTGGGCGCCTTGTGACATCATCCACCAGCTAAGGAAAGAAACACACCTTACCAGCAGCACCTTGGGCTTGGGCTTCTCATCCTTCAGAAAGGTGAAAAATAAAATCCCATTCCTTAAGTCCCTTGGCCAGTGGCATTTTGTTAAGGCCCAATACAAGATGTCAGCCTCAATTACAGATATACCCATGGCTCGCAGCCATAACAGGACCTCGGGGCCACCACATGTTTGCAAAACGGATGGTAATAATTTTCTCTCCTAATTACACCTGCCAGCACCTGCTCTCTTCGCCCTCGGCTGGATGTAACTGTGATTTCGTTTGCACAGTAATGCCACACCATTCCTATCACCCACTGTAAACAGTTTCACGGGCATCCCTGGGAGGCAGGCAGGGAAGGAATGACTGTTCCCATCACCCAGATGAAGACGCCGTGACTCAGAGGGCATCCTGCTTACTCAAGGTCACAGAATGGGTTATAAAATATTCCCTGGGGAAAAAGCCTATGCTGTCTATCTTCTGAACTGCTATGGGGACATATTCATTATTACTTATTTTAATAAGAGGCTGGGTATGCTTCCTACTCAAATTCCACTCCTGCAGTACGAATTGTGGGAGAGATAAGGAAGACTCTGGGTCATTCTTGACCTGAAATCCTGAGCCACGTAAGTGTATTTGGGTAAGGGACATATTTTCTCAACGACTCAATCTTATCATTAAATATAGGATTGAGGGCCAGCGAGATGGTTCAGCAGGTAAAGGTGCTTGCTGTCATGCCTACCTGGGTTCAATCCCCAGACTCGTATGGTATAGAGAATCATGGGTTGTCTTTTGACCTCTGTAGCAGGAATCTTAACAGGTCTTATTAATAAAATCAAACCTGAGGCCAGTTATTGGGGTGAAGGTTGGAAGATCGAGAAGCAGAACAAGCTGCAGCTATCCAGGTAAATCTCTGCCTCTAGAATACTAGGATTAAAGGCGTGTGCTACCACTGCCTATCCTCTATGTTTAATATTGTGGCCATCCTGTTCTCTGACCCCAGATAAGTTTATTAGTGTGCACAATATTTTGGGGGACACAATACCACCACAGACCTCCATAAGTATACTGAAGTATTCACACCTCCTCCCCACAAATAAACAAATAAAGGTAAAAGCAGAATCAATTCTACCCATATTCTTGACACTCTCCGCCACATGACACTGATTTTTTTCCCTTCTCAACCATGTATTTTCTGAAGTTAATAGTATTTTTATTCTTTCAGGTCCTCCTGTAGGGGAACTTAGTGAGGCAGGCTGGCTTGTCTAGCTCATTTACCCTTTGCCTCAGAACAAGTGGATGCTAGAGAGAGGTTCGGTGAGTGGATGGGTCGATGCATTCACAGCTTGATGAACGGGCTGGCTGATTAGACTCTTCTTGATTTACAATGCCTGGGAGCTGACCCAAGCGTCTTCTCATGCCGATGTTCTCTGCAGCCGAGTGCCGGCTGGCTCTCCTAAGCACTGTTCCTGTGAGCACTTGAACATGTTTGGGAACATCAGAGACTAAGATCTGCATCCTTTGTTGTCTGCGTTGCTACCATTTCCTTTGCCATAAAAGTCTAAATTTAAGAAATTTGCCCATACCACAAATCCTGATCAGCCATGAGGTCATGGGAATGCCCGGGCATTGGTTCCCAACACTCCTACCCTGGTTTTTCCCTCTACCAGACTCTCCTGGCAGGAGTCAGTCAAGTCTATAAAAGCATAAATCATACTGAGGATGTGAATATCGAATTTGCCTCAAGTTATGGGTTTTTCCTTCAACTCTATGAGCTTCTTGTGAAAACCCTATGAGGTTAGATTTAAGGTCTGTTCCACAAGATAGAACTCATTTCTGGTACTGTTAGCAGAACCAAGAACCCTTGGCTGGCTGGCTAGGTCATGTGCCCTGGGGGAGACTCTATTACCGTTATTCTGTTACATGGGCACAGTGTTACACAGTCCTTCTGTTCTTATCTTTATACCCACAGATGAATGACTCTCTCCACACTCATCAGAGAAGCTTCTGTTTGTAGTGAGCGGAGAGTAAGAAACAGAGACCCGAAACTGGTCCATGAGCTGAAAATTAGTTGTTCAGCCCTAATGAGACATCTATATCACACCGCCTCCCCACAAGGATCAGGGATCATTGTGGAGCTGGAGATATCCGAATTGGAAATGCCAAGGGGCACTGGGTGAGTGTGGTGAACCGGGGTTCTCTCACTGCACAGATGAACTCAGTGACTATGGCTTGAGCATGCTCAAGCCACACAGAATCCCAGTACAGGTCAGGGAGGGACGCATGAAGTCTCACTGCTCGCTGAGGAGCTGTTGGCAATGTCTGACTGTTAGGGAGAAGGAAAGTTAGCTTCCTTCGGGGATGCAGACCCTTAGAGGCTGCCCGTGTTCCAGGAGATGCTCTCATACCCGTGTATATAGAAGAAACATTAAGCGCACTCAGTAGTTTGGAGGAGGGGCACATGAAGTAGGGAGAGAAAAGAAAGAAAGAATGGCGTGGGTTTGGAAGGGAGGGGATTGATTTAATCAAATCACATTTATATGCATGGATGAAATTCTCAAAAAATAAGAATTCTGGGGCTGGAGAGATAGCTCAGAGGTTAAGAGCACTGGCTGTTCTTCCAGAGGTCCCGAGTTCAATCCCCAGCAACCACATGGTGGCTCACACCATCTGTAGTGAGATCTGGCGCCCTCTTCTGGCCTGCAGGTTGAACATTCACTGCATACATAATAAATAAATCTTAAAGAAAAAAAAATTTTTTAAAAAATAAGAATTCTGTGAGTTTCTAATATAAAATGTTCTGTCTAGCCCCTGGCTGGATGTACCAGGCTCTTACTTGTGGGCCACCAAATTCATGACAGAAACTTATCATTAGTTTTTAATTCTCTGCCTAGCTTAGGCACATTTCTGGCTAGCTCTTTTAACTTAAATTAACCTGTTTATCTACCTTTCGCCTCGGGGCTTATTACCTGTCTTATGTCTGTACATCTTCCTTTCACTGCTTCTCTGGCTGGCTGGAGTCTGCCTGAGTTCTTGCCCCACGCCTGTCTCTTATTCTCTCCTCATTCTCTCTCTTCCTTCGGAACCTAGAGTTCTCCTACTTACTGTCTCTGCCTGCCAGCCCCACCTAGCCTTTCTCTGCCTAGCTATTGGCCATTCAGCTCTTTCTTAGACCCATCAGGTGCCTTAGGCAGGCAAGGTGAAACAGACGCAACACATCATTACATAATTAAATAAATGTGGCATAAACAAAAGTAACACACCTGTACACAGTTAAAGTAATAGTCTGCAGCATAGACAAATGCAACACATCTTTGCCTAGTTGAAATAATATTCTACAATGCCTGGGTGACAGAGAGGGCAGTACTGACCACCGCTCACACTGACAGAAGAGCAGAGAAAATCAGTGTCAAGGACAATCCCCATATCGCCAAGCAGGTCCACACATCCATGACATGAAGAGGCAGAAAGATGTAATATATGAATATAAATATAGGTACCTGTGTGTGTACATAAAGACAATGTCTGTGGTTAAAAACCACTACATGTGTGTCTATGGAAGATTAGGTATGTCTCAGGCACTGTTCTAAGAAGCTAATGTATATAATGTACTTAAGTCAACTCTTAAGGTTAATATTATTGCCAGGTGTGTGGTAGCACATACTGTTAGTCCAAGCACTCAGGAGGCAGAGGCAGGAGGATCTCTGTGAGTTCAAGGCCAGCCTGGTCTACAAAGTGAGTTCCAGGACAATCAAAGCTGTTACACAAAGAAACTCTGTCTTGAAACATACACACACACACACCCCAAAAAAAGATTCATCACTTGTATCTGTATATCTGCATGTGGTGCCCATATGGGCCAGAAGAGGGCGACAGATCTCTGAGTTGGAGTAACAGGCGGTTGTGAACTGCCCAATGTGGGTATGGGAATTGAACTTTGGGTCTCCTGTAAGAGAAGCAAGCACTCTTAATCAGTGAGCTATCTATCCAACACCCTATGTCAACTCTTGATCAGGACAAAGCCCTTATTCTTTTGCCTTTCTTCCATCCAGGAAAAAAAAGATGCACTTCTAGAGAACCAACGGCCCTTCACTGAATATAAGGCTATGCATCTAAAGAAAGGGCCCAGAGAGTCCTGAGGGCTTGTCCCCAGTGCCAGAAACCACTGAAGCAAGGCCAGCAGCTGCCCCTCACCAGGCAAGACCTCCAACTAGCTGCTTGTTTTGGGTTCCTAAAACACTGAGAAAATGGTAAGTGCTAACTACAGACCTGGTGAGGATTAGGTCTGAACATTTTCACCTAACATGGACACAAGCTAAAGAATGCCAGGATAAGGCACGGGGAGACGCAGAGCAACCAGAAGACTCAGTGGGACGAGAGCACCTGCAGACATGATGGAAACACCAGCTTCCATGCGGTTTCTGAACTTTCGGCTCCTTCATACCAAAACGGGATTTCTCTAATGAACAAAACACGTGTTAGACTCAGCCTTGGATTCGGCAAGGGTACAGCTGTAATCTGACAGCAGACATCCGCTGTTGTGTCTGTAAATGCTCCCAACTTCCAAAGCCTGGTGACAGCTTCTCTTCCTGGTAGCTCCCTTGTCAATTACAGCCACCCACTTGCACATCTATTCTCTCTGGTGTTCCTTCTTTTGAATGAACCAAGCCTCAGAGGAGCCATTGTCTCACTGTCTGCCTTTGAAATCATCACTACCTCAACTCTGCCTGTTTGGCGGCCAGGGTGAGAAGCTACATCTGGCTTCCCACCCCCTCATCTCAGCTGATGTCAATCCTACATGGACATCCTTGGAGGATGGGATGAGTGGCTTGTTTTTTGTTTCTGTGTCCTTTTTTCTAAGATGAAAGGATGGCTTTTCAATCGTTGTTTCATGAGAATCCTTATGACTGTGGGCAGTCTCATTCATGGGTTCTTAAAGTGGGGCTCCTAGCCACATACACTTCATGTCACTGAAGGGAGATGGAGCTAAAAAAAAAAAAAAGTAAATTAAAAAATAAAATAATTTTTAAAAAGCTGACAATAATAAAAGTTTTCTGAATAGGTCAAAAATTAATTCAAAATTAAATGTATAATGAACAGAGGTGTTTCTGGCAGACAGTGTGTTGTGTCTCGACACTTCACAGAAGCCTTGGTTTTGAACACACACACACACACATACACACACACACACACACACACACACACACACACTTTGCATGAGGCAACACCAACAAATCAACAAACGCTGCCGGGAACAGCTCAGCTCACATTCCAGAACATTCTGTTATGCCTGGCTGGGTTTTTGCTGTTCATACAAAGTTTTCTGCTCCTGTAGAAACCAATGGTTTGATGTCAGAGAACGAAGGCTTTTAATACTTTCCCATCGACATTCCTCAGCATTTAACCACCAAGTTAGTTCATTGTTGGATTGGATTGTGCTAGAACACCTGATTTAAAAAATTGCTGTTTGGGTTGCTGACTTGGATTTTTTTTTAGTTATTAAGTGATTTTTTTTTTTTTTTTGGCTTGAGATTAGGACAAAAATCTCTGAAAATCTCTAAAAGGACTTTTGACACACTTCTGCCACTGGACACCTACCTTTACACGAAGTGTGTTCTCAGCATTAATCATTGTATGATCAAAATACTGATCAACTCTGAAAGGCACAGAGGATGCTCTTTGTCCCGCAGTATCACATACTCAGCCAAGATTTAATTCTCGGGGTGTGCACTTGCACACGGGTGCACACATGCTCACCTATGCAGGAGCCAGAGGCTCAAATTCTTGTCTTCCTCTATCACTATTTTTTGAGACGGGTCACTCATTGAATCTAGAGTTTACTAATTCAGCATGACTGGCTGGCCAGTGAGCTCCAAGGACCCTCCTGTCTCCATCTCCTCAGTGCTAGAATTACAAGTACATCCCACCACATCTAGCTTTTATGTGGGTGCTGGAAATGAGAAGACAAGTCCTCATGTTTGCACATCAAAAGCTTTACCCCAGAGTCATCTCCCCAAACCCTAACTCTTTATCTGAAAATAAACAATCACACCCATCTCTCACATGTATGTGAATTTACCTTTATCTTTCATACATGGTAAAAATATATGCAACCAAAGAATTGTTTTAAGATCAATTTATTTTTTTTCTTTATCAGTAAGTGTTTGATTTGCATGCCTCTCTTATAGACCTTTATAACTGGGGTCACATAAAAGTTTTTTGGGCCAAAGAGGTCACAAGTGAAAAAAGTTTTAGCAGTCTTGACTGGACCCACCTTGTCAGCCTTTTGCCTCCAAACAAAATGTCACAACACATATTTTGCTCTCAGCCTTACTAGGTATAATTTGCATACAAACCATGTGTACCTTTTTTCAGCTTAATGCTTTTGACAGGTACAGGCACCTGGGTAAGCACTGGGATACCTGAATGGTGAACACAGTTGGTCCATTGTTTCTATGGTTTCTATGTCCACAGATCTGGATCCAGCCAGTCATGGATCAAAAAAAAAAAAAAAAAATTAATTGCCAAGCCAGGTGTGGTGTTATACACCCTTTTGGGAAGTAGACCTCTCTGTAAGTTCAAAGCCAATCCAGTCTATACAGCAAGTCCTAGCACAAGTCTGGCATCTCAGCTACTCAGGAGGCTGAGGCAGGAGGATCACAAATTTGAGAGAGAGCAGCCTTGGCAGCTTAGTGAGATCCTCTCTCAAAGACAGGGCTGGGGACAATTATTAATCAGTTAACAAATAAAAATATATTAAAAGTGCACCTATATTAAACATGCACACAGCTTTCTCCTGTGGTTGAATCCCACTAGGCTATGCCTGGATTGGCGCCTGATACCTGCTTGTGCAACATTTGTTAAATGTTGCTGAATGACTACTCAATAGCCCTGGGGAAGACACTCAGTGTGGGGATGCTGCCACTGGTCCATGAAGAGCCCTGTGCAGACTTTAAAATGGTGTCTCTTCCAGCCCTGTGGTGGTATTGTGTTCCCTGAAATATTGTGCACCCTAATAAACTTAACTGGGGTCAGAGAACAGGATGGCTACAATATTAAACATAGAGGATAGGCAGTAGTAGCACACGCCTTTAATCCTAGCATTCCAGAGACAGAAATCCATCTGTTCAAGGACACAGCCAAGCGTGGTGACTCATGCCTTTAATCCCAGGGAGTGATGGCAGATAGCAGAAAGGTATATAAGGCGTGAGGACCAGAAACTAGAAGCATTTGGCTGGTTAAGCATTCAGGCTTTCGAGAAGCAGTTCAGCTGAGATCCATTTGGATAAGGACTCAGAGGCTTCCAGTCTAAGGAAACAGGATCAGCTGAGGAACTGGTGAGGTGAGGTAGCTGTGGCTTGTTCTGCTTCTCTGATCTTCCAGCATTCACTCTAATAACTGGCCTCAGTTTGCTTTTATTAATAACAAATTTTAAGATTCCTGCTACACAGCCCTGATTGGCTGTAATATTTTTTAGGAGAGCAAGGCCCTTGTGTCTGCAATACAGTTGGCCTAGTAAATCCCCCACATCAATGTCAAGGATGTGATTGGCACTGCTCACAGCACAACATACACAACCTTACACACAGCCCTGACTGTGTTCAAGCCCCCACTAGGCTGAAAGGCCACTGGGCATGAACACAGCCTGACCCTGCCATGGCCAGGCTGGATCTGAGCACACGCACGCCCTCCCCCAAACACCTACCTAGGGACCTGCCCATCACTGTTTGTCTTAGTGACTGTTAGTATTGCTGTAATGAAACACTATGACCAAAACAAACTTTTCAAGGAAAGGGTTTTGGCTTATGTATACTGAATCACAGTCCACTGAGGGAAGCCAAGTTGGGAACTCAAACCAAACAGGGACCTGGAGACATGAGCTGAGGCAGAGGCCATGGAGGGGTGCTGCTTACTGACCTGCTCCTCATGGCTTGCTCAGCCTGCTTTCTTATAGAACCAAGGGCCACCAGGCTAGGGATGGCACCACCCACCATGGGCCCTCCCTCATCCATCACTAACTAGGAAAATGCTCTACAGGCTTGTCTTAGCCCAATCTTAAGGAAGCATTGTCTTATCTGAGGTTCCCTCCTCTCAGAGGACCCGAGCTTGTGTCACATCGGCATGAGAGGCAACCAGGACACTGGTCCTGCCATCCAGAGTGACTCTGTACCCTAAGATTCTGACACCAATGATGGAACTGCCATCAAAGCATGTCACAGAGCTGCTAGGGAAGTATGTGTCTACCCTGATGTCGAACCATTATGCCAAAAAAAAAAAAAAAAAATCAAAGAAAACAAACCCTGTGGAGAAATGAAATGGCGACATTTCGGGGAGGCAACCTGAATGCTGCTGGCAGGGCTCGGCTAGAGAGGAGGGCACGGTGAGGGGCAGGAAGGACAGCTGTAGAATCCTTAGATGGGTGGTTCTTGCTTTTCGAATGGACTGCAACACACACGTGCTGGGGATGTCTTTCTAGATGATGTGAATATATGCTGTTCCCATTGGTTAATAAGTAATCTGCTCTGGCCTGTGGCAAGGCAGCTGAGAGGCAGAGGGTAAATCCAAGGAGAAAGAAAAGGAGAAAGGTAGAGTCGAGAGAGACGCCAGCCGCCACCACTGAAGGGGAGGCAAGATGCCAGCAGACGGGTAAAGCTAAGGAACACGTGGCAAAACATAGATTGATAGAAATGGGTTAATTTTAAGATGAAAGAGCTAGTTAGCATGAGGCCTGCCATAGACTGTACAGTGTGTAAATAACATTAAGCCTCTGAGTGATTACTGTATACAGGGCTACGGGACCACGGGACCACAGGTCCAGGCGGTGCAGAGAAAACATCCAACTACACTCAAGCCCACTCAGGATGGAGGACACAGCTCTGTCTCAACTCCAGCTTCACCACCAGCAAGTGGGCAAGATTGGAGCAAGGGTATGGGAAGATCCACCCCTTCCCTCAACCAGTGTCAGAGCCCAGGCCACCCTCTGTCCATTTCTATGGAGAAAAACTCTAGTCATTCACCATGACCAGGGAACTTCCAGAACCCACTCACTTGTGCAAATTCAAGGGGAGAATGTAGCCTGGTTTGCCCAGTCATCTGCAATTCTGTGGGGTGCAGATCTGTTTAGCACTTACACAGGAGCTCTAAGCCAACAGCGCCAGGATCTAATGACTATATATATATATATATATATATATATATATATATATATATATATATATATATATATATACACACACACATATGTATAAAACAGTCTTTATATAAAACATATAAGTACTATATGTTTAAATATATAATGTTATATATAACACTATATGTTTTCTATATAAAACATAGTATTATATATATCATATCTATAATAATACATACATAATAACAAAAATAATGTTCTTTTCCCTCATTGCCATCAGGGAAGAAAATGATACAGGAGACCTTACTGAATGGCATTTTAAATGAACACCAGTGTGCCCACATAACACACAGTGGCGGAGATATTCAGACAAACATGTGAGAGAGACCGGTGGCTTCTTTCCTCTTCACATGGAGGGAACCAGGGACAGAAATACAAATTCAGATCATTTGCCCTCTTGCAACAAAAAGATGGGGATGTGGGGGCAGGACAGACAGCGCAGGGGTTAAGAGCACTTTTGCTCTCGAAGAGGACCCAAGCTCAGTTCCCAGCACCCACATGATGCCTCACAATGGCACCCTCTTCTGGCCTCCATGGATACTACACTCAAGTGTACATATGCAAGCACACACACACACACACACACACACACACACACACACACACGTAATTAAAAATAAAGTAAATCAAATTAAATTATAAAATATTTTTTAAAAAAAAGTAAATCTTTAAAAGACAGGAAAAACTATTCCCAGCCTGGCCATAAAGGGACTCCATGCATTTCTGCTTGTTCCCATTAGGGCCATACGTAGCCATGGATCCCACAAAGATGAGAGACCTGTCACACCAATAAATTGCTCCACAAATCTCCTGGCTTAAGGGCTCCCGTGGCCATCCCCTGCTTCTGCAGAACTTTATTGTATAACTGTGGCAGACCAGCATTGCTTTAAGTTGTGAACTGTGGGGAAGTTACTGTGCAATATCACCAAGTCAATAAAATAAACAACAGCTCAGTGGTGGCTGTGGTACTTGAAGGTCTCAAATCCCAACTACTTAGGAGGCTGAAGCAGTGGGATCCCAGAGCTAAGGGCTTCCTGGGCTATGTGGCAAGTTCAAAGCTAGCCAGCACAACTCAGTGGGTCTTGTTTCAAAATAAAAAATTATATGATAGTATAGCACAATGGTGGATACTTGGCCAGCATTTTGTGAGGCCCCAAGTTCAATCTCCAGGAGAAGGAGTGGTAAAACATGAACAGGTTAAAAGGCAATCTACAAGCCTCATCTTGTTCAAAACAAGCCAGATGCATAGAGAGGCTCAGAAATAGATGTGTCAAAACTTGTTTCTTGGCGGTAGGAGGGAAGATTATTTTTATTTTCTATTTTTTGAGAGACTATGTATAACAACCCTTCTAGAACAAGAAGATGTTTTGAGAAAAAAAATAAAATTATCTGCCTGACTCAATTTCCTCATCACCTGCATAAAAGAAAGAGAAAAAGGACCTTAGTGTCTGCAGGAGAACCCTGGGGGTTTGGGGGGAGGGGAGATGAGGTTTGTGTCCAGTGTCTGTCCCCACAAACACCTGATATGCCTGCAGGTGGCTTCTCGGGGCCACTGGGTGTGAGGATGAGGCTTAAGGCCCTGACGGACATTGCTTCTTTGCTGATCTCACAGAGAGAATGTACACAGAGAGACTGCATCCTGATGAATTCCATCAGAATGACCCCACATCTGGGGAGGGAGCCCAGAACATACACTTCAACTACCCTGGATACTCAGCCCTAAAGAATAAGACCGCCCGCCGTGGGCAGTTACCAAGAGCTTCAGGGAGAAGTCACATGATGCCTTTAATATCAGAGCCGGCTGCAAGAACACTGTTCCGTTCACTAAGTCTCCTAGGAACAAATTGGTTGTGAGAAAACCGTACTGCTGGAAGGCGGTGTTGCTATAAATGCTGACACAAGGCATGTGTGGTGATGGTCCCATCTGGTCAGGAGACAGGTGCACCTACAACCTCACAGGAAGTTTTTAAGTCACATGAATGACTACCATGGGGGACACTAATTCAGAGAGAAGACTATGGGGTAGGGGACTGGAGGAGGAGGAGGAGGAGCAAGAGAGAATGGTGGGAGATATGTGGCATGCAAGCAGGAGAGGAGACCATTCATGGGAAGGAGGGGGAGGAGCAAGAAAGGGGAGAGGAAGGTAATAGAGGATGAATAAATGAATAAGACCAGTACACACACACACACACACACACACACACACACACACACATCACCTTAGAACCCATTTCTCTATATGCTAACTAAAAATTTATTTTAAAAGGTAATTTAGGGGGCTGAAGAGATGGCTCAGAGAGTAAGAGCACTGGCTGCTCTTGCAGAGGGCCCAGGTTTGATTCCCAGCACCCACATAGCAGCTGACAACCACCTGTAACTCTAGTTCCAGGGGAATCTGATGCCCTCTTCTGGCTTTTCTGGGTACTGCATGCTTGTGGTACACAGACACACATGTAGGCAAAACACCAGAACCTATTCAAATTAAATAAATAAACAAATGAAATCTTAGTGTAATTTAATAAACAAGACATAGTGGTATATTCCTATCAGCACTCAGGAGGTGTAGGTAGAGGCAGGAGTATCAGGGTCATCCTTAGCTACATAGAGAATTTAATGCCATCCTACATTACATGACACCATATCTAAAAAAAAAAAAAAAAAAGCAAGTGTATTAAAAGAAGAATTACTAGCAAAAAGGTGAGTGACTACTAAATGGAATTTAAAATAATACATAAAGGAACATGAAAAAATGGTCTGGAATGGACAAGAGAAAAATCAGCTCCCACCTGCCGGGCTGAGGGAGGTATGGAAATGCAAAGGGTTCTCTCCTGCCCAGGCTGAAGCTCAGACCTCATGAGGTGCACCTGTAGCGATTGCGTGGTGTAGATCTGTGCTGGGTGAAGCTGGCTAGAGCTGGCCTATGACTAGACTAGGAAGTGACCACCAGCTGGACTTTCTGGGCAATGAGTAACAATCTCCATGTAGCCCACAGGCGCCCCTAGTGGGGAATCCTGGTACTACACACTGGTAGAGTCACTACCAAAGTGCTCCAACAGCTATCACGGTGCACCTTAAATGTTCTAGAAGGATCAAGAATTTGTAAACCATCATGGCGCTCATTCTCTCTTCCATCAATCTGAAACTTGGAAGGGTTTGCTGAGCAACTGACAACTTGTGTGTGTGTGTGTGTGTGTGCGTGCATGCGCGCGCGCGCACATTGGTGTTTTGCCTACAGGTATATCTGTATGAGGGTGTCAGGTACTTTGGAACTGGAGTTACAGACAGTTGTGAACTGCCATGTGGGTGCTGGGGATTGAACCTGGGTCCTCTGGAAGAATAGCCAGTGCTCTTAACCGCTGAGCCATCTCTCCAGCCCCGCAGCGGACAACTTTTAACTTCAGCAGAAGGTGAGTTTATTTCAAAATAAAGCAGCAAAGTTCAGCCATGTGCCCGAGTGTCACACAGCCCATTGGGAATGACAGGAAAAAGTCAAGTTGTCATCCCAGGCAGAGGGCTTCAGATCAAGGTAACTGGAGAAGTAATAATCCTGAAAGCCCAGACACAGATGCTTTGTTCTGTGTCCCCCACTCTCCCCAGAGCAGAGAAGGCTGGGGTTGGTCTCAAGGCAGGGATTGCCCATCTTCCTCCTTCCTCCACAATAGACTGTGAACAAGCTCAACTTTCTCTCACTTATGAAGCCTTGAATTGCCAACCTCTCAATGGGCCCACAGCAGGGGCAGGAAGAGAAGCTGGGCTCCTGAGCATCCAAGTCTGGAGCTTAATATGGCCAGAGTGGTCCACTCCCTCTGAGAACCACCAGCCCCCAGGAGCAGCAAGAAATTAACTCCATAAATGCTGGCAGCTGGTTTGACATGTTGTTTGCTGTGAGGACAAGCAATTTATCCCCACAATGAAAAAAAAAAAATCACTCAATAGCAACTAAGCCTATTTGAGCATTTTTTTTTCTTAGCAAGTTCCTCTGGCCAACTTCTTCCTACATCTTATGATTTCATTTTGTTGTTATTTTATTTTTTCTAGTTTTATGTGCTAGTGTGGTGTGTGCATGCATGTATGTATATTTGGATAGATGTGGGCGCAAATGTATGTGAGCTTATGTGCATATGCGTGGTCACAGACATAGAAGACAGAGGTTGATGGCAGGAATCAGCGTGGCTCTTCTACCTTATGCACTGGGGCAGGAGCTCTCTACCCAACCCAGAGTTCATCAATATGGCTGGTCTTGCTAGCCAATTTGCTTGGGGACCCCCTGTCTCTGTCTTCCAAGGCTGAAATTATCTGTAAATCACCTCACTCGCTTAGTATTTACCTGGATTTTAGAGATTCCAAACCCCTCAGGCTTGTACAGCAAACACTTTACGTACTAAGCCATTCCCCCAGCACAGCCTATGTCCACTTTGAAGGGGATTCTAATGGTGGTTATAAAAACTCTGTTTCTAATTCATGACTCAACCATATTTTTTAACAAAGAATTGAAAAGGTAAGAGCAATAGTTGAGTTCTGGGAACTAAATAAATAAAAATAAAGCGTAAGAATTTGGGGAAGGGTCTGGGGAGATGGCTCAGCAATTAAGAGCACTGGCTGCTCTAGCAGAGGACCTGAGTTCAGTTCCCAAACCCACATCTGGCAGCTCACAGTCACCTGTAACTCAAGTTCCAGGGGGATCTGACACCTCTTCTAGCTTCTATAGGCATTGCACACAAACATATGCACACATGCACGCATGCGTGCATGCATGCACACACACAAATAAAAAATAAATCTTTTTTTAAAAATCAAGAGAAAAGTTCTAACACAGTCATCTGTGGCTGAGAAAAAAGTTGGGTCTAAGCCAATGACCTCAGCATCCACCTTCATATTTTACAGAAGAGTGTGCAGGTCTCATAAAACCAAAGCAAGCAAGCAGAGAAAAGCCACATATGCCAGAGCAGGCATCAATAAAACATGGGGAAAATAGAAAACAATCTACAAAACCCGAAGTTGGTATGTTTAATGATTGCTGAGTGTGGTGTTTGAATGAGAACGGCCCCCATAGGCTCATAGATTTGAATGTTTGGTTCATAGTTTGTTGAATTGTTTGGGAAGGATTAGGGGGTGTGGCCTTGGTGAAGGAGGTGTGTCACTGGGGGTGGACTTTGAGGTTTCAATGGCCCACCATTCCCAGTTAACTCTCTCTCAGCCTTGTGCCTGTGGATCCTAAGCTCTCTGCTACTATACCAGCACCACATCTACCTGCTGCCACACTCCCTGCCGTGATGGCCATGGACTCACCCTATGAAACACAAGCCCCCAAATTAAACACTTTCTTTTATACGTTGCCTTGGTCATGGTGTCTCTTCACAACAATAGAAAAGTAATAGATCAGGAACAAAAGAAAGATGATGGAGAGGTGTGGAGAGACACCACCATTGATTACAGACCTACTGAAAGCATGATGGGGTAGCAGAGCCTTACAGCCAGCTGCTTGTCAGAGGAATAAGGATGAACAAGGCCACGCCCTCCTAGAGCCCATACTCCAGTGGAGAGTGAGCCAGTCCTCTGCCAAGCTCAGGTGTGACCAGTCAGCTTTGGAGAGTGCTAATTCCGTGAAGGTGAACGCAAAGCCAGACATCACAGAGGGTGGCTGGAGACCGCACAGCTGCTCCAAGGAGGGGAAATTACTAACCCTGTGGCCCGTGTGAGCAGAATGAGCCACTTTCTAGGGCACAGGCGGGTATGTGCCATGGGCTTGTGGTGAGGAGCAAGAACGGCCCGTCCCAGGAAACAGAGAGGCCGGGATGGTTGTGTTGTGGCTGGATTCTGAAAGGTCCCCCACAGACTCATAGTTGGGAAGTTATTTGCTAGAGAATGGGCTTTCTCATGTTTCTCAGCTGCAAGACCAACAGAAGAGACACTCCTCCTCAGCATCCTTTCATTGACAACAGCCACGTTTTGAAGGCTCTGATGCAGCCCCACCCCACCCTTCCTCTGTCTTTCTTTGCTTTCCACTTGCCACGAGGTAAATGGGTAGCCTCTACCATACTCTCCTGCACTATGTTCTGTCTTCCTGAGGGGCCCAAACCCAAGGAGCCCAGCACAAGACACAATGGGCAATCATGAGTCAAGATGAGTTCTTTCACAGGAAGTTATTTCGTCATGGCGATGAGAAATCTGACTAACCCAGGCTGGGATACAGTTTGCGTGGGAATTAAGAGTGATTAGTGGCATCGGGGGAGTGGGGGAGAGGAGGGAGGGCACGTGCACAGAAAAGAAAGCCTACAGAGCTACACGGAGTACATGGGCAACTGCGGAGTGTGACACCAAATACAACAGGAAGCCTGAGCAGACTGTCAATCAAGGGTGCCTGTCATCTGCTTAATGGATTAAACAGAGAGCCTGGCTGGGATGTGGAGAGTGGACCAGAGGAGGAGGGGCAGAAGGGAGCAGGGATGCCAGGGGGAGGCCATGACAGTGATCCGGGTAACAGATGGTGGTGTTTGTGCACGGGCACTGCAGTGGTTCCATTAGGGATGTGGTGGGGAGGTCAGAAGCCACCAGAGCTTGGTGACAGCCTGGGTATGACAGATGAAAATGGAGGAGCCCCAGGGCAACTTATGGATTTTTTTCTTATTCCCAGCAACTGAATAGATGGTAGGACCCTCTCCTGCCAGAGGATGACATGGAGGAAAGTTCTGTCTGCAGATGCAGAGCGAGACTCCTGGAACCTTTTCAACCTGGGAATGGCCAAAAAGTGCCGTCAACTCTTCCGAGAGTCAGCTTCCAAAACCAAAAAAAAATGTGCCTAGCAGAGTTAATTAACAGAGGTTTCACTCCGTGAGAGGCTCGTTCTCAGTGCCAGGATGCCCTTTGAACTGGCACTCAGACAGAGTCACAGACTCAGCCAGTACTCGCTGGTCTGCTACTAATGAAGGGCTGTGTGACCTGCCTGAGACGGTGGCACCTAGCTGTGGGAGCACTGACCACAGGGACGAGCACCTGGCAGCAGCCACGGTCATGTCCACAGGTGACCACTCCCCCCTCCATTGTTATTCCCCATCATGGGAAAGCTGCCACTCAGGGGTTGTGAGTTAGGTCAGCTCAGCCCCTACTTGGCTAGGAACCATGAATACATAGTTTCTGAACCAAAGCAACAACAATATGCATGAGCTGGGAAAAGTCACCTTCCCCGTGCCTCAGTTTCCCTTGGAGGGGGATCCCCCCCCATTGTGGGATTTTTCACTGCGTCGCCGAAGCTGCGAACTTTCCATATCGAGACACAGAGGGTAGACGCTAAGGTGAACTATGATAATGCCGTGTCACATTGGCAGATGGTTCCTGAAGTGGGTGGGGACACTAAGGCCCAAAGATAGTCAGAGACCTTCCCCAGTCACACAGCTGAGATTTGAGAAAGCCAAACCCAAGGTCCAACTGCTCTCCACCACTGTCCTTCAACACTGCCATCAGCTGTCTCCCTGGCACACTGCCTCTCAGCTGTCTCTGCTCAAAATGGCCAGGAATAGATACTCAGAGACTTCTCCATCCAGGAATAAGGCAGCCGAGCTTCCCATCTCTCCTTGTCACTCTCCCTAGCTGCAGGGAACCAGTCTGGGGTGCGCTCAGCCAGCCTCTCTGCCACTGGCCCTCCCTCCTCCTTGCAGCTGATATATCCAGAACAGAATTCCTCAACCAAAGGCATGAAAGGTCATAGACCATCAACAAGGCCTACAAGGGCCTCAGAAAAGCAACCTGAAGCAAAGATAAAGGGGACTTTGAATTATCTTTCTGCTACCTGGAACCTCAAGAAGTATTGCAATTTTAGCACTGGCCTGCAGTACTTTCTGGAGGATTTTCTGCAGCAGCACCATTACAGGGACTTGCTCAATGCTTGAATATTTTTTGAAACACACACACACACACACACACACACACACACACACACACACACACTTCAAGAGAGAATGCAACATCCATCTCTCTTAATAATTACATTTCTTATACTAGATGTTAAATTGTGTTCCTACTGGTCTCCTGGGATAACTGCACACACCCTTAACTCTCCAAGAGATTAAACGTTGGCTACAAAGAAAATTGCTAGCCATAGGATCCAGGGATCAAGCTGTGGACATCTCAGGAGGCCACACCATTCTGCCTTCCATGGTAGATATAGGATTTTGTCCATGGGAAGATTTATTCTCAAATGATTACATGGTAACATGCTAACATTAGACAACTATAGTTAAAAAAAATAACTGACATTTTCTGAGTACAGAGGGTATGCCAGGTAATGTTGTAACCTCTCCTATGCATAGATAGATAGATGGATGGATGGATGGATGGATGGATGGATGGATGGATGGATGGATGGATGGATAGATAGATAGATAGATAGGTAGGTAGGTAGGTAGGTAGGTAGGTAGGTAGGTAGGTAGATAGATAGATAGATAGATAGATAGATAGATAGATAGATAGATAGATAGGTAGGTAGGTAGGTAGGTAGATAGATAGATAGATAGATAGATAGATAGATAGATAGATAGATAGATAGATAGACAGACAGACAGACAGACAGACAGACAGGCACTGTTCTGGTTTTAGTCAACATACTATAAACTGAGGTCAGTAGGGAAGAAGGAACCTCAGTTGAGAAAATACCTCTATCAAACTGGCATTTCTTGATTGGTGATTGATGTGAGAGGGCTCATCTCACTGCAAATGGTGCCACCCTGGGCTGGTGGTCCTGGGTGCAATAAGAAAGCAGGCTGAGCAAGCCATGGAATGCAAGCAAGTAAGCAGCACCCCTCCATGGCCTCTGCATCAGCTCCTGCCTTGAGTTCCTACCCTGACTTCCCTCAGTGATGGAGTGTGAGCTATAATGTGAAAGAAACACTTTTCTCCACTAGTTGGTTTTTTCAGTGTTTTATGACACCAACAGGGCAGCAAATGGTGAAGAGGGACCATGGATGGATGGATGCACGGATGCACGGATGCACGGATGCACGGATGCATGGATGGATGGATGCATTCATGCATGCATGCACAGACAGACACATGGGTGCATGGATGCATAATGGATGTCATCTGTGTGTTGAGTGATATTTTCAGCATTCATGTATATTAACTTATTTAATCTTTGTGCTACAGTGTCAAGTGAGGACCACTGCTTTGCACATTGCTGAAGAGACACATCATTCAATGGATGACCACTATCACAGTGTGTTGGACTTGAACTTAGGCTACCTAATAGTGGAGAGTGCTGTCTTATGATGTGAGCTGTATTAAAGGAGGATCAGTCAGCTGAAAACTAAGAAAAGTATCTTTTTGCACTTGAAACAACAATTAAAAACAAGCCCATCTTGCCAATGAAATCCAGAGGCTTGGTTACCCTGGGGAAAGTAGATGAGGCAGAGGGCTTGTCAGCACTCACTTCAGACAGGGAGAAAACCTGTTTCCACATCCTCTCTCCTCTGACCCGAAGTCTTCTTCACTCATCCACAGGATCACTAAGAAACTGAAAGGCAAGGATGAGGATGTGTTCACAGCACAGCTGGGGGCCATGCAGGCTTCTGCAAGCTTCTTCCTATTGTCCCATCCTCAGCAGGTTTCTAAGAGACAGGATGGTCACCAGTGGAGCTCCTGGGACCTGCCAGTCACTGCATATTTCTGACTCTAACCACTGGGAAAACTGAGAGCCTTAGCCCTTGGAGACATCACCTCCTCATACCAGCATCTCCCGCTTTGCTCTGACTGGTACCCACACATGCCACATCTGTTGCTATCTTGCTGATTCAGCAACACCTTACAGGAGATGGATCTGGGCATCTGCATCCTTCATCCTCAGCAGGTCAGAGGCACAGTAGCATCAGGCTGGACTGGCATTTAGTGTGTGGAAACAGTCCGTCCCTATCATTTCCAGATACAATCCTTCCCTGGAAAACCATCCTGGCTTACCACAGTGCCTTCCAAATGGGAAACTCCCAAACAGGCCCCAGAAAGACTTGCAAGAAGGGCTGGTGTGGATGTAAAATCTCAGGGTGAGAACATGGCCCTCAACCAAAGAAGTAGACTGTGCCATCTGTCCCTATGGGCTTCTTGTGCCTGGGAAGTTGCTGTACATTGAGGGGGAATAAAACCCCCACCTGTGGTCCATCTCCCCACCCACAGCTCCCCTTGTAGGAAGGATGAGACCTTGTAACTGTCACCAGCCAGAGCAACATTTCCCCCACACATGTGAACATGTGCCTTTTTTAAATGGCCCAGCTCCTTCTCTGTCTTAGAGAAGAAACCAGCAGCTCCTCAGGCTCTATTCTGAAACTCAAAGCTACATCATTCCACCAAAGATGTTTTGTCTTTAGCCCTGGAATAGAAAGCCTTCCTCCCCTGTTAAAGGAAAACTTTAGAAAAGTAGAATCCTGTTCCTTCCATCTCTGTGCAGAGAACTTTGGTCTCATCCCTGATGTCAGGAATAAAATCTCCTCCACTCACAGATGGCCCCAACCCACTGGTCACACAGACCCCAGGTCACAGTGTATAAAGGAAAGACTGGGTTCAGCCCTGGGGACCTGACAGCCCTTCACAGCCCATCAAGCTTGTGAGGGTCGACACTGGTGGGCAGAGCACGTGATCCTCCCCACCCTTCCTCAAGATCTCATTAACATGAGAAAGACATGAGAAAGAAGAGAGGTCTCAGCAAGAAAGGGAATCAGCGGCTTGTATCTGGAAGTTTCTCCGATCCCATCAGCCCTGAGGTCCCTTGTTTCTCCAGTCCTGCCTGGCCTGGCAGTCCTGCAGCCATTTATAAAACAATCATTCAGAGGCTTAATATCAATTGCAAATTCTACGGCCTGTTGGCTCAGGCTTCTTGTTAGCTAGCTCTTACAACTTAACTCAACCCATAACTATTAATCTACGCATCACCATGTGTTCCACGGCTTTACCTGCGCCCCATGTAAATGCTGTTCTTGGACAGCAGTTCGGTGTCTCCCCACACACACACACACTCTCCTTTTTCCTTTCATTGTCTCTCTGGGATTCTCCCACCTGGCTCCATCCTGCCCTGCCCTAGGCCAGTGCAGCTTTACTTATCAACCAATCGGAGCAACCCATATCCACAGCCTACAGCAGTGGCCAGAGGCCAGGTCTTTCTAGAATAGCAATACCAACTGATGAAGTCAGTGGAGGGGCCTGATTCAGAAGCAGGCTGCCCTGGCTAAGGTCAACTGGCAACGTGGCTTGACCTAGAATCACCATGGAAACCAGCCTCTAGGCTTATCTATGAGGGAGTTGCTAGATGGGGTTAAATGACATGGAAAGAACCACTCCAAATGTGGGCAGCACCATCCCATGGATGGAATCGAGAAAAGAAAGTGAGCTGAGGTCCTCACTCATCTCTCCCTGCTTCCTGACTGTGGATGTCAGGTGACCCTCGGCCTTGTGCTCCCTGTCGCCACCCCTCCCCAACTATGGTGGCCTGTGCCCTCCAACACTGAGCCAGAATAAACCCTTGCTTCCTCAGACTGCTTCTGTCAGGCATTTTGTCATGGCAAGAGGAAAAGTAACTAACCCACTGAATAATACATTCATCTCTGAGTTCTACAGCGGAGTGTGAGCGTAATCAAACTTGACAGTGTAAATACACATACATAAATTATATAAGAGTCATTTCAATATTTTATTAGTTATCTATGAACTAATAAATTATCTAAGCAGAACGAAGTGGAATAAGCATAAGGGTGTGATTCACCCTGCGGTCAGAACTCTGTCTAGCCGAACTCTCTCCACCGGTGGAAGATTCTGGATCCGCACCCAGGATGACAAAACCAGCCCCACATGTCTACTAAACTTCAGATGTGGCCAGTGCAGCCCAGGGGCTGAATATTTCGTTTTGTTTTGTCTTTGTTTTAATTGAAACCATCATGGTGGCTAGTGGCTACTATGTTGAACACTACCAAGGGGCTGGAAGGAATGGACTTGGAGGGTTATAAATAAATAGTGAATATATGAAGTTCAAGGGGTGAGGCAGGGGTCCTGGAGAAAGTTAGAGGGGAGAGTAACGGTGAATGTAATCAAGATATATATATATATATATATGTACTAGATACATATATATTATATCATATATAGTACTATATTATATATAGTATATATAATACATATATACTATATGTGTATATATGTATTAAAAATGTTTAAAGATGGAGAGCATCTTTAGTAGTTGAAGTGTACATACACACACACACACACACACACACACACACACAGAATAAACAGTGATAGCTAGAGTAGATATAGCGATAATCCTGTTGATAATAGTAAAATTAAGATACTGGCCCCAGGCATTGATTTGTTTTTAACAATAAACTTCCCCACGCTCCCCCTTACCATAGTAAGGGTCTTTTGTTTTAAGACCCAACATTGTTTGTGCTGGTTAATGCTTTTTGCCATAATTTTATTTGTTCGTTTATTTATTTTACATTCCCACAGGCACATGAGCAGGCAGAGGTTAGACATTTCACACTGGATCCCTTTCCCTTGTTTTAAGTAGAAATAAATGGGGGAGTTAACAATTTAACAACACAGAGGGAAATACCAGTGGGCAGAGTACAGTTCTGTGGTGGTTGTCAGGCATGCTACCCATATCTACTGTCCGTCACTTAAGCAGGCATCTCCCTGCACAGTGTGGACCTAGACTAGATCTGTAGTGTCCATCCTAAATAGACCAGTGGTCACACTGGACATGCTGTGGCTTGGGTGTTTCCCTATGCTGTTTGCACTTTCCTTTATCACAAGCACAGGTTGTATGAAATAAGAACAGCAAAGGTTTGGGGGATGGGGCAGCTGCACAGGGCAGGGATGTTGACCAAGGAAGAAACAGTTATCTGAACAGCCAGGCGATGGTGGCCAGGATTGTGTTGAGCCCTGTTGGGAAGGATGCAGCCTTCCTCTGCTGTTGACTGGGGACCTGGATCCCTGGAAAGGCTCCTGAGGACTCAGGTCCTTGAAGAGATGGGTGAGGGACTGGAGCAGGGCAGACACCTGTGGATACAGCTTGATCTGCTAGCGCCACCTGGTGGGGACTCCGGGGGCTGTCACTTGTGAGTCTCTCCTTAGGAAAAAAGAGTAAAAGCCAAATGACCTTTTGTGGAATTCAAGCCACTTAGAAAGTGGTTTGCTGGGCTATGTGGTGAATGAAGTAAACACTACGCCTTGGAGCATCTCTTTGCTGATGGATCCCTGCAGAGCTGGCATGTACCCTGGACTGAGAGAAGAGTCAAGGACTCTACAAGTTGTGTATCTTCCAGTTGGTCAGTGGCCACACTGCCTGTTATCAAATACTTTCCATTTAACCACCTCTCGTGAGTGCTCCAAGCAGAAACAAAGAATAAGGAGCTGGAGAGCTGGCTCCATGGTTCAGAGCACTGGCTGCTCATCCAGAGCATCTGAGTTCTATTCCCAGCAACCCACCTGGTGGCTCACGACCACCTGTAACTCCAGTTCCTGGGGATATGATACCCTCCCCTGACCTCCTCAAGCACCATGCACAGATATGCATGCAGGCAAAATGTCCACGTGGGTAATATTTTTAATTAAATAAAGGGAAGACTTTGGGCGTTTCCTGGAGATGTTTGTGGTGAGTACCAGGCACCTATGGCTTCCTTCCACAACCATCTTAAGGTACCAGAAGGATTTGCATAACCCTTTCCACAGACAGGATAATGAGGCAAATCGTACAGAAGGGCAGATAGCTTAAGGAAAGGGCATGATCAGATTTGAACTGAAGAGGCTAGCAGTGTGTGTGTGTGTGTGTGTGTGTGTGTGTGTGTGTGTGTTGCTGGTGCATGTGTGTTCATATAAAGGCCAGGCACTTTTGTCTGATGTCTTCCCCTGTTGCTCTATACATTATTTTTTGAGAGAGGTTCTCTCACTAAGCTTGAGGCTCAAAGATTCTGCTAGGTAGTCTGGTCAATGAGCTCCAGGGACCCTCCTCTCTCCACCTCCTCCGTGCTAGGAATCCAGGGGTGTGCCATGCCACGTCCAGCTTTCTACGTCCGTTCTGGAGATCTGAACTCAGTCCCTTGCACTTACTTGTGCTGCAAACACCATCCTGACTGAGCCCTCTCGCCATTCCCAATACACACCTCCACATGCTCCCACTGGTGGGGGAGCATTCTCCCCTCCTGGACCGGTGCAGGGCCTGGCAAAGCCATTTGCTGGTGGGCTGCCCTGTGTTGTTTCTCAACAGGACTATTGGGCCTGGGAAGCCGAGCACTTGCAGGCAATTTTTCTAGCCACAGCTCAAGCTGTGATCAACAATCCTGCTCACCTGTCAATAGCCAAAGGCTTTTTTTTTGTTTCTCAAGAAAATTATTGTCTCGACACACCGTCTCCTGATTATTTTGCTGCCTTTCAGCGGGTGCGAGACAGGGATGTGATCCTGCACATAATCGCTCTGGGTTTCATCATTCAAGACCCATCACCCAGCAAAGCTGAACAATTCCAGAGCAGAAGTCTTTGAGGGATGTGCAGTTCGGTGGCTGTGTCTGCAGGGTAGGTCATAAATATTAATGCCATTGACACAGCCTTTAAAGATCTGTCTTGTCCTGTCCCTGCCATCGGAGCGCCTAGATTCTGCCATTTTGTGCTTCTGATTGACAACCTGGTTTTTCTCCAGAGCTTGCTTAGCTAGCCTGAGTTTTTATCCCATTTTACCTTCAGGAATTATACACCGGCAAAGGCTTTCTCAGGAAGACACGGGGGACTCCACCAAACATTATGATGGGTTCTGGCCACTTTTTTCCCACTGGGCAGTAGTTACCTGCCTCAAAGCAATCCTTTGGGGTTGTTGTATATTTAATATATGCCAGGAAGGGGTAACCTCAGCCCACTTATGGGACCTCTATGGTGGTGGTGGGGAGGGCACTTCTGGATCTCACTAATGCCACACCCTGGGGCGATGCCCTGCTGTGGCTATGCTGCATGGGCAGCACCCACTCTGCCATGAACATGCCAACGGCAGCATTCGTAAGCATGTGTCTTCTGTTTGTAGCCAACAATTTGTCAAGGACATTCGCTGAACACACAGCGTCCTTGACACTGTGCGTCACTGTGACTGGTGAGATTTCAGCTGTGAGAGTCTTAGATCAATCAGGTGAGAGCATGTGGGTGCCACTGGGGCTGCCACTATGTGCTACCAAGGGCAGAATCCCATGGCTCTGCCTGGAGTAAGAGGATCTAGAAGTGAGACCCGCCCGCAGACCATTTTAGGTACCAGCTACCAGTGTTGGGTGAGGTCTCCTGCAGTATCTCAGACAGGCTTGGTTTAGGGAAAGAAGAAAAATGCAGAATATCTTTTTTTAAAAAAGGCTTAGGATGTTGGGGTTCCAGAAAGGTGAGTCACTAAGGACAGTGGGAGATGCAGTTGTCTTGGCAGACAGAATGCAGCCCACACCACTGTATGGTTAGCAGGCTGCAGCCCGCATCACTGTATGGTTGATTTGTAGCTGTGCCCAGCTGAAGCCATGGGAACCTGTGAGACATGGCACCCAGAACCTCATCCCCTGCTGTCAGTGATGGCGAGGAGCGGGCTGTTGCCAAACTAAGTCCCAAGTTCAGAGAGCACAAGTGTAGCAAACCCCACCCCCTGCAGGTGTTATGTGGGTTCAATGAGGTGACAATCCAAAGCCACTGAAGTTGAGAGAGAAAGAAAAGAAACAAAAAACAACTGCCTCCTCCAAAGGTGTCTATGCCTTCATCTTGGGACATGAAGAAGGGATCTTTGAAGATATTGGTCACATCAGGTTGCAGAGGTGAGGAGCTGACCTTATCTCATCCACATGTGAAGATGGGATCCTCACAGGAGAGACACGGGAGGGCCAGTCTCAAAGATGGAATAGAAAGGATGTAGTTAGTGAAAGGGATGCCAAAGGAATGCTGGCAATCTCTGTGAGCCAGAAAGCACACTCTGGGACAGGTTCCTCCACACACACCCGCTCCTCTCCCCCAAAGAAAACAGAAAGCACTCAGTCCTGCCAAGACCTTGATCTTATTCTATAAGGACCATTTCTGACTTCCAGAGAGGCAAGGTCGGTTTGTACTGTGAAAGCCACTCTGCTGGAGTTCAGTGGTCATAGCAGCAATGAGAACGGATGAAAGAAAAAAGCCCCCTGAAATGGGAGCCAATATCGACCAACTCCTGCAGCCCCTATCCTGCCTTCCTCTCACCTTCTCTGGGACCCTGGCCCCCTCCCCCTGCCCTCCACATGCCAGCTGTCTCCAGCCTTCTTTGTCCTGCTTAAATTCTGCTTGAAGACGTGGATTGTTCCCTCTGCCTGGAATGCTCTTCCTCCTCATCTATCTCTCAGAGGAAATGCTAAGTCTTAGGAGGACTCCTTCCCTGCCACTCCAGCATGGTCCAGCCTGCCCCCAGTCTCCATCTTTGCTTGTTCGAGTCTCCTGAACATTCCTCACTTCTAAAATGAAGGGCTTTCTGAATCTGGAGACTGTCGGGCTAAGGAGCCAGGACCCTGCCTGCCTTATTCATCACCATCCTCCGGGACAGTGCTTGGCACTGCCAGTGCCCAAACACCATTGGAAATAAAGAGGCATTTGTGCCCAGGCTGTGTTGGAAGAGTTCAGCCAGCGTGACTGACAGGGGAGCTGATTATCTCATTGCAGCCTGCGCTCAGCCCCTGGTTCCAGTTGCCTAGAAACTCACCAAGTGTGTTCATTTTTTTTTATTCCAACCTTTTTGAAAGATAATGTGTTTTTTATCTACATGTGCAGAACTGGGGCCTTTTAGTTTTAAGAACTGGAGCTGAATGGTGGGTTGCTGTCCTGAACTCCAAGCCACCCACAGGAACAAATCTCTACGCTAAAAGCTCAGTAGCTGGACAGAAACCACCACCGCCCCGCCCCCCCATAAAAGGGAACACTGTGGAAGCAAAGTGTGGAAGGTGTGTGCATTCAGAAAGGCTTAAAAGGAAAGGCAAGAAAAGAAATGGGTACATGCATCAACGTTTCCGAGCCATGGAGGAGGCAGAAAGTAACAATCACTAAAGATGGCGGTGTCAGTGCCCAGGGCTGTGACCCTCCCTTTGTGTGACCCCCTGGTGAAGACTTCTGCCACTTACGACCAACCATGCTGAACTTCTAGACATGAAGACATTGTGCAAAATGGTTTCCAAGGCCTACTGAATCCAACTCAAAGTTCCCACCTGCTCCATTTTCTCTGTTTACCGGAAAGTGGTCAATTTAGCACATAGTGTATATTACACAAGTGTTTGTTGTGTGGGGATGAGTGAGTGGGATCAATGGATGGAGTTGATGGATGATGGATGGATGGATGGATGGATGGATGGATGGATGGATGGATGGATGGATAAATGAGTGGGTTGATGGACCAATCAGTAGATGGATTGACCAGTAGATGGATGGACAATGGATAGGTGGATGGATCAAGGGAGGGATAAAGAGGGAAAGATATCAGATGACTCAATGGAGGGATGGATGATTCAATGGAGGGAGGAATGTATCAATTAGTAGATTTATAGAGAAATGGATGATGGATCAGTGGATGAATGAATGGGTGGGTTGATGGGGGGAATAGGTAGATGGACAGATGGAAGGATAGGTGTGTGAATGGATCAACAGAAAATGATGACTGCATCTATGGAGGGAGGGGTGAGTCAATGGAGAAATGGATGGTCCAATGTAGGGATGGATGTATCAATCAATTGATGGACCAATGGAAGGAAGAATGGATGGATGGATAGATGGATAGATGAAGGGATGGATGGATGGATGGGTGGATGGATGGATGGATGGATGGATGGATGGATGGACGGACGGATGGATGGACGGACAGATGGATGGACGGACGGATGGATGGACGGATGGATGGATGGATAATGAATAAACAAATCATCACAGCCACTGCCCTTAGCAAAATCACTTCTCTGGGCCATGGCACCAGCCCACATAACTTCCGCACATGGGGTCCCTTCTCATCACTCTCAGGAACCCCCCCAAAGCTGTGCATTTACCTACATGAAGCCAAGGCTGAACCATGACCAACATGCATCCACAGAATCTAACCCAACGCAGGATCACAGACCCTTGGCAGCAGTTCTCATGAATAAGCCTGGACGAAAGCCCAGAAGAATACACCTTCTCAGAGGGTTCTGGCAGGACTGAACAAGATAGCCCATGGGTGGCAGACGCCACTAGCTACCCACCCCATGACAGACAAAGCCAGAAACACTTCCCCCATGTCCCTGCGCTGAGAGGTAGGTGGGCAGCCCAGTTCTGGGAGTAGTAGGAAAGGACATTTGTTCCTCTATGCCTGTGTGTGATGACCCCTGAGTGAGGGGGTGAGAGCCAGTTGAGGGAAAAGGCGTGGGACCATAGAAAGAGCCCCATGGAAGCCTTTCTTTGCAGCCTATGGCCAATGTAAAGGGAAGCATTAATAGTCCCCAAGGTAAGGTGGCTGGGGCTGGGAAATCCTTGACAGGTTCTCAGCAGCTGGTGACCCCCAGGCTCTCTGTTTCTGCTCCACTATCCCAAAGTACCTGTAGCTCCTCTCAAGGGGCAGTGGCTTCATCCCTCACGCCATCATGCCAGGGACAGAATGCAGGAACATCCCTGACTTGCATCTAGCTGCTAATCGGAAGCAGTTCCTTCCCCCAGCAGACTCCCCTGGGGTTTTATTAGCCAGAAAATAAACAACCATAAGTCAGTCCCTATAATAATCACCAGCAAATGGAGGATTCCCCATTGATGGGGTAGGTTAATCCACATATTACTCTGGGCTTGAGGGAGGGGTGCTCTTCTTAGCTAGTGGCCAGACAGACGGCAAAGACCATGCTGGGGTCCTGTTAGCAAAGAAGTTGGGAGGCAGGAAGTGGGAACAGACTTTCCTACAATGTCCCAAAGTATTGGCTAGATGGGAAGATTAGAACATGTGAGGCATTGTCTCTACTCTTTCTCCACCTATGGCAGACATAGACAAATGACTAGAGAACTCTCAGCGAGCCTCTGAATCCATCATTGAACAGTGCTCCAAAAAGAACCAAAGAGAAAAGTTAACATGAGGGTTGGAGTTGGGAAGGTGCCTGTGAATCTTCTTGATGACAGGAAACAATCCTGCTACATAAATCGATATTTAGTTATTTATAAGTCTGCCTTCACATGACCTAATGCAAGCCTTGGTACACTACATGCGTCTTGGCCCATCTGTGCTGCTGTAGCAAGATACCTGAGGCAGGATACCTTATAAAGAACAGAAATTTCCTTCTCCTTCTGGAGGCTGAGAAGATCAGGCTGCTACTGGGTTCCGAATCTATGAAGATCTGGTCTCTTTATTTCTCAGATGGTGCCTTGCGTCTGTGTCCTCTGAAGAAAAATGAGAGGCTGCATCTTCACATGGAAGAAAAGATGAAAGATGAAGGGATGGAAGACACTTCCTTCAGGACCTTTTATAAGGTAATAATCCTCCTTGGAGGTGGAGAACACAAAACTTAGCAAAGCTCTGATAAATACTTATAGGTCAATAAATTTACTGTGATCCAAGAAATTAGACAAATAAATAATGACCCTAGACTAGGGTTCTGACATCACAGCATAGCAGATGAACCCAACATGGCTGCCTCCTTCCCCATCCTGCCTCACCTTCTCTGTGCTTAAGCGGCAGCCATGCTGCTTCAGCTACAGCCCTGGACTGCCATGTACACACACACACACACACACACACACACACACACACACACACACACTCCTACTAGGCTTCCCAAACACCTTCTTGCTCCTCAGCCTTAAAGGTCTTCCTTCCTCCTAGCCAATATCAACCACTTTTAAGACTCATACTGACTGTCCCCGCCACTAATGACACAGACTAATCCTCTGAAACTGTAGGCAAGCCCACAATTAAATGCTTTCTTTGATAAGAGTTGCCTTGGTCATGGTGTCTCTGCACAGCCATGGAACAGTAACTAAGACAGAACTTGGTATCAGGAGTGGGGTGTTGCTGCGATGGGCCTGACCCTGCTGTTTGTTGGAGAAACATGGAAGACTTTGGGAATTTGGACAATCAATAGCAGTTGAATGTTTTAAGCAGGGCGTAATGAGCCACCCTAGTAGGGGCAAGGAGGACAGCAGTACTGAAGGCCATGTGGACCATGCAGGCCCAGCTCAAGAGGTTTCAGAGGGGAAGACTGTCAGTGTCGGTATGTGGTGTGGAGACAGTTCCCCAAGTTGGACTTGGGTGCAATCATGGCTTTTTGTCTTCTTACCCCTATCTTGAGTAAGGAAACGTGGGTTGAGTCTCCCCAGGAAAAAGCCTCACACACACAACAGCGAATTGAGCACCTCTGATATCAGTGTCTTTGTTCATCGCTGTGACGAAGTGACTGGAAATAGTGGGTTGAAGGAAGAGGACTCATTTCAGCCCACAGCTTGAGGGGATACAGTCCATCATGACAGGGGATGAGCTGAAGCACGGCCAAACCGTGTGCTGGCAGAAGCTCAACACTCCATACTCACATCTCCGCAGAGAGGAACAGGAAGCGGGATATAAACCTCTATCCCCAGAAACATACTTCCTCCAGCCAGGCTCCACCTCCTAAAGCCTCCACAGCCTCCTGAAACAGCGCCATCTACTGGGGACCAAGTGTTCCCACACTTGATCCTTTGGGAAAATTTAACATCCAAACCTCTAAGAGAAGCACACCACCTTACCTCTTAGCCTGAGATCCAACTTCCATTTGTTCTCACATTTGGCAGCTTTCCCTGTGTATGCCAATTAACATGCTGACAATTATGGAAATTATATTAATATTAATGAGTGCCGACACTTCACCTAAAGCAACCCATCGAATCCTTAGGAAACTCTACTGAGCAAGCTCAGCCATCCCTCACCCCCACCTGGGGTCATTCCGAGCCCTTCACGGGGAACCAAGCCATGACACATTCAGCTGCCCCACTTTCCTGCCAATGGCAAGCGATGTCAAAGGCAAGGAAGTGTCCCTAAGTGAAACTCAGCCACATGGAGAGACGTGAAGAGTCACAGTGGAGCAGGATGCATGGGATATAAACTGGTACCTCCAAGAGATGCAGGAGCTCAAAGTATGCTAGGAGGAGGCACTGGGGACAGATAAGGGAGAGGAACGAGCCCCATGTGAGCCACATGATGTCCATCCACATGGGAGGCATGCTGCTCCACCAGCCTGGCCATGAGAGGAAGGCCATGGAAAGGACAGGTGTCTGGCCAGCCACATACCAGTCTGCTTTCCCTGCCTTTATTCCCTTTGTGTCCAGATCCTCACCCCCCCCCCCGTTCTATTCTGTCCCTACCATGTGGCTGACTCATCAGTGACACACCAGCCCGGGTTTCAGGTTGCATCTGAGAAAGGATATGGAAACACTGGCCAAAGAGGGTAGGAACGTTTTTGGTAAAGATCTCGGGGAAATGATCCCTAATGCAAGAGATAAGATTTCCCCCAAAGCCTCTCAGCAGCTCCACTCTCAGGAATCATCTCCAAATGCTACTCATTACAGGATGCTAAAATTAAACGCCAGCCAGAGATGCATGCCTGACTGCAAATATACAGCCTCGTCACAGCACCCAAGTAGCCACAGGTGACTCATCCTAAGTGGGCTCGTGTTCCCATAATACTTGACTTGCTAAAACAGGCATCGTCAGCCTGGATTTGGCCTGAGGACTGCACTTAGCCAACCCCGGTATCTTGACCTGATTCCACCCTCCTATCAGATAAGCATGTGTCAACCCACAGCTCCCCTGGGAACCGGCACCTGCCTTTGAAGACAGTGAAATGCACCCCTTCGGCATCCAGTCCTGTCCCATCCCAGGCTTCGGAACTTGTAGAGAATTGGGTGCAATCAATCATACATAGAGCAAAGCCACAATGGCCCTGAGAAGAGATCAGCCATGCCAGCCTCACGTGCAGGGTGAGCTGGAGAACTGACAGATGTGTTCCCAGGAAGAGGAGCTGCAGGAAAACTCTGCTTCCCTCTAGAACTCAGGTCCACCCATCACTGCCCCTTAACAAGTGGTTTCCTGCCAAGCTGTGGCTGCCACGAGCCAAATGCATGTCACCATGATGAACTGGTCTTTAAAACCAATATGACTAGCAGCTGAGACTAGAGCACTTGGGGTCATGTGTTCAGCCACCAGTGGCCCAGAATATCTGGATGTGGATTCCCCCACATTTAGGTCCAATGTAGGAAGGTCTGAGCAGCACCAAAATATATATATATCTGGATGACCCTGTTCTCAACTGAACAGGGTCCCAGACATGCTCAAAGGAAGAAATGTCATCCCTGCCATGCCAACAGGGCAGACATGTGGGCAGTTTAATGGGCACTGGGACCCTGTCCAGCTTCAGCCGGTCTGTTCCCAACAAGGCTCTTTCAGTCCATCTGCATTCTAAACTTTGCCAATCCCAGGGCCACCTGGGGGTGCTCAGGGCAGTTCCAAGTGACAAGGGGTTGGTTCCTGGACCTCTGGAGCCTCCATCTCCAGCACACACTCACGACACTTCAGAGAAACCGTCTTCCCCAAGTACAGCACTTGGACCCGATATGAACACAGATGGAAGCAATGAAAGACAAGGGGTCCCCAGGAGCCACTTGGCTACACCACAGATGAAAAGAGATTGATACAGTAAATCCTAAATGGCTTCCCAGGAGTCCTCTGGAAAGCAGGTAAATAAAACACTGTTTAAGTATATTTCCCTTGTTCAAACAGTACACACCAAGTGTGTGAGGGATGATAGGCTCAAAGACACTTTACATTTCTTTGAATGATTTAAGTATTAAAAGGAGCCTGGGGCACGGCTCTGTGGTTAAAGTGCTTGTTGTGTGCGTGTGTGGACTGGAGTTCGAATCCCCAGGTAACCATGCAAGTACCTGGTGGGTGAGGTGACCCAAGAGTAGTTCTAGCCTGGCAAAGCAGAGACAGGGGGTTCCCCAGAGCAAATTGGCTCAAGAAACTGGACATTATCAGCAAGTTCTGTGTTTGATTGAAAGACCCTGACTCATAAGATGGAAGAACAGTGGTGTATAATCCTGGTATGAGCCAAGGGACTCCACACGCATGCACACACAGGTGCACCCACATACGTACATATGTCCACGAAGATGACAAGGGAAAAAAATATGCAGAGGAAGTTTCTTCATGGCTCATTGTCTCGAGCCCTGGTTTCTTACCATGGCAAGAGGGACGATGCCCACAAAGGTCGTCTGGCTGATGAAGATCTCAGAGACGAAGAGCTCGCTCATGGAGTCTTCCACGGGGTATTCCACCTGCCAGGTGATTTGCTGGGCCCCTGCCAGGCCACTGCTATTGTCAACGCCGAAGTCCACTTGCAGAATCTCGTAGTAGGAGCCATTTGCCCTGGAAAACAGACATGCGGCAAGGTTTAGTGTAACGTGCATGATTCTGCAGAAAGCAAAGAAGCCTGGAAGCAGCCATAGTCCTCTTTGTCAATGAGGAGTTAGATTGACTGGTAGAGGGGATGGAGACTCATTCACGGGCTACCCCTGAGTGGCAGCAGCTCAGAGTGGGTGTGTAATCCTCCCCTAAAGAAGAAGTGTCCTTTGTTGAATGAGGTCCTGTCTTAGTTGGCTTTCTACCGCCGTGACAATCATCACAACATAAAGCAATATGGCGGGGAGGTGGGAGGGAGTATCTCAGCTTACCACTCACAGTCCTCATCATGGAGGGAAGAAATGAAGTGGAGGGTCATGAAGGAATGCTGTTTGCTGGTTTGTTGGACCTGCCTTGTTATACACCCTAAGACTACCTGCCTAGGGGTGACACCACCCACAGTAGGCCAGGCCTTCCCACATCAACCATTTAATCAAGAAAATGCCCAGTCCAATCTGATAAAAGCATTTTCTCAATAGGGGTTCCCTCTTCCTAGATGACCCTAGATTTGTCACATCTCTAGGCATGCCTTGCATAGCTCTCTGCCCTCCACACACCCCCACAGCACCATCAGGTCACAGTCAGGGAAAGCCCAGAACCATTTGATACAGTTTCCCCACCCCTCCGGTCCAGGATGCACAGCTCTTGTTCTGAAATTCCCCTGTAGCTCATGAGCCCCTGGCTCAAACTCTCCAGGATTTACAGAGTGATGGTGATGTTGTGAGCTTGTGGGATCAACGTGAGATCGATGGCTAGAAAAGATAATATGGGTACTATAGAAACTGAGTGACAGGAAGGTTAAACTGGACTCTGTTTCATCAGTCCCAAATTGGATTCAATATACTGTACAAAAATCCTATTTGCCTTGATTCATATCACACACACACACACACACACACACACACACACACACACACACACACACCTGCACATGCCCACTCACACCCATCCCCATCCCCATCCCACACACATACATACATACTCCTGTATGCAAGAGCTCTTGGTAAATAAAGGCTAGCTACTGCTCTGGAAATCATTTACCAAAGACAGAAGAGAACAAAACGCCAAAAGCACAGGTCTGTGAATGGACCCTATCCTATGAGCCTCTTGCCATCTCCCTGCATCTAACTTGACTGGGACCCCAGGAGGATGATGGCAGGGAAGCTGATTCCCCGGCACCCCTACAGCTTGAGTCCCCCCAGACCATCTTATGCCTTCTCTGCTGCTGGGTCTGTTTGGCCCAAAGGGGGCTCAGGACCTCTGCCCCGCCTCATGGAACCCCACAAGCTCTGTCTCTGGTGTCCCAGTTGTTCAATCTGTGAGGAAAACGTTAGAAAAAAGAACCTGCTGCCTGCTGCTTCCCCAAGATAAATCTCTTTCCATGGACAGCTTCCCCACACCAACAACTTGTATAAAACAAGGAGCGACGACCCACTCAACTCTAGGCTGTCCTCCTATTTCAAGAGGTTCCAAAGATGGCATTCAGTGCCTGCATGTGGCAATGGTGTTTATCCGTGTGTCTCCTGTAAGGGATGCTCTAACCTACAAGATGGAACCTTTTTCTTTCTCTCAGAACCAGGGAATTCTCTCAGCATTTAATAATGGTGGCTGCCTTTGAGGAACCAACAATGGGGCAATGGAGAAGGTCCCATGTGTCATCCCTGCTTAGAGCTGTGTGTAAGCTCTGAGGTGAGCAAGGAGAATAGCCAGTCCTGTTGGGTGAGACATTTGGAACACCCTCTAAACTATGCACATTCTGCTATTCCCTGACTCTCCAGCCTATGAGTTGGTCCAGATGCAGGAGCTGCCCACAACCAACCAACTGTGAATGGAAAGGCAGTCACTATGGAGTCATTGCTATAAGGGCTTTATTTATTTTTGGGGGTGGGGGGTGTTGTTTTTTGTTTTTGTTTTTGTTTTTAGTATTTTCTCTCAAACCAGAAGGAAATCTAATTCAGGCAGCTAGGGTACCTTCTAATAAGTTCATTTATATGGAAATTGGCTCATAACTATTAATTTTTCCCTGCTCCCAATCCACTCTTGATAAGCCTTGAAAAACTGAGAAAAGAGCTCATTGAGTCTCAGTTTAATAATGATGGCTGATGTTAAGAAACCGGCATCCAAGTGCCAGCCACAAGGTGGTCATAATGCAGCCAGCAAGTGCCCATGAAATGAGCATGCATGGCTTGTGTGAGAATGTGTGGGCATGTTCAGGAATGTAGTGTGTGTGGGGTGTGTGTGTGTGTGTGTGTGTGTGTGTGTGTGTGTGTGTGTGTTTGTGTGTGTGTGTGTGTGTGTGTGTGTGTGTGTGTGTGTGTATGTGTGTAGGGGACCGGATATGGATGTGAATGAGTTTGTGCAAGGGTGTATGTGTGTGTATGTGGGTATGTATGGAATTGAGAGGGTATGTGCAAGAGTATATGTTTATGTGGTGGGAATAGGAATGTGCAGGAGTCTATGTGTTGAGCAAGCTCAGGCATACAGCATCTCAGGCTGGAGCATAAGTCTCCATCTCTGGGGGAAGTATCACCCTATAGTATAGGTTAGCCCCCTCCCTAGGTCCCTGGGGACTCCTGAGATGGGGTTGAGGTGCACCATGTGGCTGCAGCTCAAACTGGTGTGTGAGAAAGAAAGTCTTGGGGAGGACCCACCCATCAGCTTGTCCCCAAGGGCCATGTCTAGACACCAGTCCCTGCATCACTCACAGTGATGATAACGGTGATGTATGGTAGAGGAAGGAGAAGGAAATAAAAATAGGGAATGGCATCTTGTCATTTATATAGACTGTTTTTTTGTCCCCAACAACAACAACTTCAACAACTACTTCTCCTCCTCCTCCTCTTTTTTTTTTTTTTTTTAAGGATTTCTGTGTAGTTCTGGCTGTCCTGGAACTCACCCTGTAGACCAGGCTGGGCGTGAACTCACAGATCCACCTGCCTCTGCCTCCCGAGTGCCTGGCATCCCCACCAACTTATAAATAGTTCTGGGCCACCAGAGATGGTGGCAACTTCCCCCAAATGAGATTTTCTAGAAGTGGGATACCAGAGGTTGCCTGTGGCCCAGGTTTGCTTGTTCTTGGGACCCTTTTCCTAGACATGAACATAAAAAGTGGGTGAGGATTAAAGACGCACTGAAGGGTGATCGCTATGGTGGGTATACTGCAGGATGGACTCCGTGGACGACCCACAGCAAACACAGTGTGGGACTGGACCTCTGCTCCCACCTGACATCCTCGGGAAGACAAAGGGCTGTACTGCCACAGCTCTGGCAACTGTCAACAGGGCAAACTCAGGCGGAGTTCTGGTTCCGTTTCCCTTTCTGTGATTAAAAAAAAAAAAAAAACCTGGGGAAATGGTTTGATCCATTCACAATTCCAGATTCCAGTCCACTGTTGTGGGAAAGTCATAGTAAGAAACTCAAAGCAGGTTGGGGATTTAGCTCAGTGGTAGAGCACTTGCCTAGCAAGCACAAGGCCCTGGGTTCCATCCTCAGCTCAAAAAAAAAAAAAAAGAAACTCAAAGCAACTGGTAGCATCACACATCCACAGCAGAGCAGAGATAAATGCAATAGGGGTACCTGGGGGATGTTGGAGGGGCGGTGAGGGGTGGACACAATCAAGTTGCCTCGCATACAAGTGTGAAATGGTCAGGAAATAATTTTTTTTCAATTTTTCAAGATGGAGAGATGACGATTTAGAGTCATTTGAACTTTAAACTATGAATTACAACAGGAAAACTGGACGTAGGTTTGGAAGGGAAAGCCTCATGAAGAGTTGACATTTGAGCCAAGGCCCAAAATACAGTTGGGAGCCAAGCATATTCTCAGCAAACACTTGTTGAATTCACTTGGTGAATTAATCTATCTTACGCCAAAAAAGATCATGGGAAAATGTGTCCTAAGCGTCAACGTGAACACGAGGTTCTATGTCCAAAGAGCAGCCTTTGATGGATGCTGGATGAGGTCCCACCACAGCCCAGCTCTCATCTCCATGGTCCTCTTGCCCTTCCCCAGATCTGGCTACTCCATGGTTTTTGTTTCTGACATACTATTATTTATGATGTTGGTTATGACAGACAGACACATACTCAGAGGCACATATGTACCACATAAGCAAGGGGGTTTTTGTTTTTGTTTTTTGTTTGTTTGTTTGTTTGTTTTTGCTTAGTTGATTGGTTGGTTTGGCTTGGGGGTTTTTTGCCTATTTTTCGTGCTCATGTGTCCACAGAACATTCCCCCAAGACACAGTGAGTGTTCTTTAAGTATATATCAGACTAGCCAATGACTCAGTGAGTAGCCATCAGTCTGTGGGTCTCAGAGGAGCCTGTGCTGAATCCCAAGGGTCTATGTATGGGGTGCTGGGAACAGACAGCTCCACCATGGGCTAGCAATTGAGGGATAGTTTGCTGAGCAAGGCTGACCTGGGATGCATGATACAGGATGGGCTCCAATTGCCATATAAAAGGCCACATATGGCATGAGTCTGATGTGTGATGTGTCCACAGCAGGTAAAGAAATCCCCACAGGCAAGCACCAGGGGAGTGGTTGCCAAGGGTCAGGGCAGAGGGGAGTGGGAATTGACTGCTAATGGGTAGAGTAACCTTTGGGCCAATAATAAAAATGCCCCCACGTCATGTAACAGTGATGGTTCCAGAACTTTAGGCCAAAAACCACTGAACTGTATACTTTAAGATGGCTTACACCTGCCATCCCAGAACTTGAAGGCAGGGGCAAGAAGACTGCTATGAATTTGAGAACACCCTGGACTACAGAGTGAGTTTCGGGACAGGTAGGGCAGCAGAGACCTTGAGAGAGAGAGAGAGAATGAAGGGAGAGGAAAGGACAAAAAGAGGGAGGGACAGAAGGAGGGAGGGAGGAAGGGAAGCAGGAAAGGGGAAGAGGGAGAATGAACAGGAAGGAAAGAAAAGGAAAAGAAATGTTTTACTAATTTTTTTTTATTTTAAAAAAAGGTCATCATCCTCATCCCACCTATCAGGTATGTTCAGCTTTTGTTTAAAACTTAAAGCCATTTCTCAGACATGAACATCCCCCAAAATTCTCCATCTGCCTCCCAGATCAGCTGCAGCCAACCAGCCAGTGACTACCCCACAGCCCCAGTGCAGGAGAAGGATGCTTAGCGTCCATCATCGAGATGTTGTTTTTGCTTACCGACGTTTTTCCCAGCGCTGGAGACAATCAATCCCAGTAATGAGGGAGCGCTTTGGACCCCTCCACCTCCTCGGCTGCCAGCACCGGGCCGTTTCCCACACTAACAAGTCACCTCACTTCCAGCTTATTTGATTTTATCAGCATCACCGTGACAAGCCCGGAGACGGCTAAGACAATTGCCACAATTATTTTTTCCCCCTCCATCACCATCTGACAACATCCCAAACCCTTCCAGGAAATGACGGCTGAGCTCCTCTTACTCTGAGTTCCTAATACAACTTCCTGAAGTGTCCTTCCTCTCTCTCTCTCTCTCCTCTCTCTCTCTCTCTCTCTCTCTCTCTCTCTCTCTCTCTCTCTCTCTCTCTCTCTCACACACACACACACACACACACACACACACACTTCTCTCTCTCTCTCTCTCTCTCTCTCTCTCTCTCTCTCTCTCTCTGAGACTGTGTGTCTGTGTCTATGTCTCTGTGACCCTGTGTCTCTCCATCTCTCCATCTCTCCATCTCTCCTCTCTCTCTCTCATTACTGACCTGGCAGAAAACCTCTGTTGTATAAAGCAGTGGACTTCCTCGTGGATTCTATTTTCCTATTTCTATTTAAATTCTCCTCAGAGAAAAAGGCAAGGCCAGGCTGCTGACAGACAGGAGAAATAACATGACGGACTCAGGACAAGGCATGGTAGATGGCGCCTCTAATCTCATTAACTCTCCTAATGGGACAGGGGAGACATCCACGGCTTCAGGAGAGAGGGTCTGAGGACCTGACTTTGGTTCCCACCATCATTTAAATGAAGGCTGTGTTTCCAAGAGGCAAAATTCCTAAGTGCCAGAAAGATGGCAAAGGTGGGTAAGGACATACCATGCATACAGGACCTGGGTTTGAGAGCCAGGCACTGTGGCACACACCTGTGACCCCAGTGCTGGGAATACAGACACATGAGGATCCCTGAGATTCATGGACCAGCAAATCTAGAGCCATTAACAAGTTCCAGGCCAGTGAGAGACCCTGTCTAAAAAAAAAAAAAAAAAAAAAAAAAAAGGTGGATGGTTCCTAAGGAATAATACCTAAGGATGTTCTCTGACCTCCGCACCCATGTGCACACAAATGCATGAGCACACACATGCACGCACATACACACACACACAACACACACACACAACACACACACACACACACACACACACACACACAAAAAAAAAAAAAAAAAATCCCAAAGACATAAGAACAGTGGATGTCTTCTCCTATGGCCCTCCAACTCTACTATACCCCCCTACCCCCCCCCCCCCCACCTCACCCCCACCCCCACCCCACTACTACCCCGCATGCTGCACTGGCTCCTTGTGGGCCACCAGAGAGGGTCATCCATTTCCACATGACTAATGCCCATGAGTGGTCTCTTCCGCATCTAGAGCCTCAGATGGCTGGGTACAAAGAGCTCTGACACCCCCGTCTTTGACAGAGGCATGGACAGTACAACCAATCACCTGGCTCTCTGCTGAGATGGCCATCAAGGGTGACTCTCCTGCATGCTCAGTAGAGAAGTGATGAGGAATCCTCATGCCCAATGCCCAGCAAGGCCCTGGTAGAGGCGCTCACATCACCACAGGTGGAGCTTCCCAGCCCCACCTTGTCCAACTCCAGAGCTACACTGGAGACCCTCTCAGAATACTTGTGCATGAAAGCCACAGATATAATTCTGGAGGGATCACAGTATCCTCAGGCCTCTTCCAGGGACTTATACAGATGGGGGGAAATTCAGAAACACATTGCAGGGATGGCTGCCTCCAGGTGGAATAGAAACCTGTGGAAAGCCTACTTCTCCCTCTGTGGTTGGACAGGGAGCAACCTCTGTAAGTGCATATTTTTTTTTCCTAATACTTAACAGCCTAGATGGATTTCCAAGGGAAAGCAACTACTAATGAGAATGGGGTCCTGGGGTCATGCCCTGTGCGTGCTAGATATCTGTAGGGTTCTCCAGGGGGGGCATGGAGGGCACCTGTAATCCCAACACGCTTCCGGCTACCCTGGCCACCAGGGCACAGGGGGCAGCCACAAAAGCAATCCATGGTAATTTATTCCCAGCCCTGGTACTTCCCCTGCTGAGATGGGAGTGACACCTTGCAGGAAGGGACTGCACTGGGCTGTCCATCAAAGGGTCTGTAACAATCAGATAGCCAGGCATCCTGCACGGCTGACCTTCAAAGGTCAGACCCAAGATGAGCTGCCTGGAGAACCTAAGATCTGAGAAAGGCTCAGATTCACCTAGAGGAGAATTTAAGGAGAGATGCTCACAGCTCAGACAAAAGGCCAGACCTCGTGGGGCTAGAATCCACCCATGGGTGCAGTTTCAAGGATGAGGCTTGGCAGCTGGAGGTGGGGAAGGGTCACAGGAGGCATCAGGGAGTAAGCACAAAGTAAAATGACACAGGTATGTCATTATACATATACACACCAAAATCCATGACTTTGTACTCAAACCTAAACTGTTTATGATATCAAAGGGTGGGGCCGGGATCTTCTGTCTGCCTGTGGGCCTGTGCTAACGTATTCAGTGAAGATAAGATTATTCCAACACACTGAAGGCCAGGTAAGCTGGGATCCATATGTCAAGTCTGGCCATGAAGGACTCTTCAGCAGATACTTCTTTAACCCTTGTTCATGACTTTCTGGGGCCAGTCTGGCCACCAGGGCAGCTTCACCTCTCTTCTTCCGACTCACACAGTCACCTCTTCAGCTCTGCTCTCTCTCTCTCTCTCTCTCTCTCTCTCTCTCTCTCTCTCTCTCTCTCTCTCTCCCTCCCTCCCTCCCTCCCTCCCTCCTTCCCTCTCTCCCTCCCTCCCTCCCTCCCTCCTTCCCTCTCTCCCTCTCTCAGCATGGGAAACTCTCATTTAGAAATTTTCCTGCAGAAGGATTTCCTTCTATTCTGGAAAACAAAAAAATCTGAAGTGGCAAAGCATCTTTACTCTGAGGTTCATGGCTTCTTCCTGCACAAATGCATCCATCCATGTATCCACCCACGCATGTATCTATGCATCCATCCACGTATCCATCCATGCATGTATCTATGCATCCATCCACCCATTCATCCATCTAGTCACCTGTCCATCCATCCATCCATCCATCCATCCATCCATCCATCCCTCCTTCATGTGTCTTCCTATCCATCCATTCATTCACCTACTATCCACCCATTCATCCCTCTACCCATACCTTCATTCATGTCTGCCATCCATTCATCATTTCTGCCTTCACGTCTCCACCCATTCATCTATCCATCTACTCACCGTCCATCTACATCCCACCTACCCATTCATACATTTTGTTTTGTTGTTTTAAGGTGCTGAGGACTGAATTCAAGGCCTCATGCACACCACCAAATCGGGAGTTCTACCACTGAGCTACACCCCAGACCAATGAAGGTATTGTTTCATGAGTATTGTCCTCAGTTACCATACAAAAGAATGGATCTATATGATATTCCCCCACAACACACACAGTAGTGTCCTTCCTCCCCACAATAAGTCATAAATGTGTGTATGTGCATGTGTATGCACGTGTGTACGCATGTTTGTGCATGTGTTTATACATGTGTATGTTTGTGCGTGCGTGCGTGCATGCGTGTGTGTGTGTGTGTGTGTGTGTGTGTGTGTGTGTGTGTGTGTGTGTTAAACCATTTACCAGTTAAAAATTGCTTGGCTTCCTTCAGGGCTATGCAGACAAAGCTGGGAATGCTTTAGAAATCTTGGGGCGGACTCTTTTTTTTTAAACTTCTCCTAAATAAACATCTAGGAAGGGGTGTGGTGCCTGATCAAGCAGGAGGCGCACGCCTTTCACCAAGTTGGAAAGTTTGCAGCCATCATTTCTTCTGTACTATTCTTCCAGACCCCTTCCTCCCCGTCTCTACAACTCCAATCTCACCTAGAAGGCCTGCTGTCGTCACACAAGGCCCTGAGGTGCACTTAATTTCTTTTTCAGTTTTTCCCTGTTCTTTGGATCAGATAATCTCCATTGGCCCACCATTAAGTTCTCTGGCTATATTTTTCCATCATCTTGAATTTTCCGGTAAGCCATCCAGTTTTTAGAAAACAGTTTCAGGTATTTTGAAGTTCAGCACTAGAATTCCAACTTCATTCTTTGATAGTTTCTGCTTTGTTCCTGTTTCTTACCATTGTGTGAATTTGTTTTCTGTTACTATGACAACATACATGAGGCTGGGGGGTGGGAAGAGGCTGATTTCATTCATGGTTTTTGGTTTGGTTTGGTTTGGTTTGGTTTAGTTGTTTGGTTTGGTTTGGTTTGGTTGCTTGGTTTGGTTTTTTGAGACAGGGTTTCTCTGTGTTGCTTTGGAGCCTGTCCTGGAACTCACTCTGTAGACCAGGCTGGCCTTGAACTCACAGAGATTCTGCACACACCTTTAATCCCAGCATTCGAGAGGCAGAGCCAGGGGGACCTCTGTGAGTTCGAGGGCATCCTGGTCTACATAGTGAGTTCCAGGACAGGCTCTAAACCTACACAGAGGAACCCTGTCTCGAAAAACCAAACAAAAAATTATTTTATTCATGTTTTGAAGGACTAAAGTGCAAGATCAGGTGATCTCGCTGATCTGGCCTTGGTGATGACCTCATGGCAAGTGGCATGACAGAGGGGTTGAAATACATGGGTGGGAGAGGTCACATATCACATGAGAAGGCACCAAGTTTGTTATTTTGTAGCTGTCTTCTAATGAGAACTAACCAGGGTCCAGTGAGAACGACCTCAGCCTCTTCTAAGGGCTGTACTCCAATGACCTATGACCTCCCACCAGGCTCCACCTCTTGAAGACCCCAGCACCTCTCATCACTGTTACCTGGGAGACCAAAATTGTTACCTCCCCCAACATCTGAACCCTGGGGGTACACACGACATCTAAACCACAGCAGACATATTTTGTTTAATTTTTATAATTATTTTGACTTCTTTATAATCTTAGTCTTATTATATCAGTTTCCATTGACTGTTACACTTTAATATCGTTTTCCAGGACTGGGTTTGAACCCAGGGCTTCAAGCACGCAGGGCAAGTGCTCGGCCACTGAGTCACACACCCTAGCCCCACCGTTTGCTTTTCCTCTGGCATATATGTGTTTTGGGTTGTTTTTATTATTCTTATGTCAAATAGTGTGAGGCTGTAATTAGACACTGTGCATAGTTACATCATAGAGACTCTGAGTCTGGATGTATTTCTCCAGAAATACCTGTTGCTGCTGCTGCTGCTGCTGCTGCTGCTGCTGCTGCTGCTGCTGATTAGCTGAGCAGTTAATGCGAGCTCCGGGTTTGCATAATGTACAGTGGCTCCAGGGTCGGCCATAGTCTTGGGCAAAGATTATCTATGGAATCTGAGGGCTCCCCATTCCTGAATCGTTCATCTTTAGGAGTCCTTCCTCATTTTGTTGTGAGACCAAACTTGGCCTCTAGTTCTTCAAGCCAGCAAGATCGGATTTTCTGATTTGGGCCTCCCCAGGTGGGGTCCTTCCTCACACCCTAAGTCATGAAACAGGAAGCTTATGGGGCATTGTCCCCTATCCCAAGGGTCTGCTGCTTCTGCTTGCCCCATCCCCCCAGGTGTCAAGGGGCAGGGGGGGGGGGGCGCGTCACATCTCCAAAGTTTAGAACAGCCGTGTGTGCAGGTGTCAACATAACAACAGTGACTCTGCCACTTTGGAACATGGAATCATGAGCTATAGATACAGAGAGGACTGGATCAATAGTAAGAATGATGAAGCGCTGGCAAGGGGGCTCAGTGCTTGCAGTGTAAGTGTGAGGAACTGAGTTCAAGTCCTCCTGCACTCAGACATGGTGGTGCATGCCTCCGTTCCTAGTGCTAGAGAGGTGGAGACAGGAAGACCCCTGAACCTCAGTGGTGAGCTAATCTTGCTGAATCAGTGAGTTCCAGAGTCAGTGAGAGACCCTGCATCAAAAATTTAGGTGAACAGTGGCTGAGAAAGACACTAGACACTGACCTCTGTCCTCTACACATGCATGCACACTCCTGCCCGTGCACCTACACACAGGTGCACACACACAGGTGCACACACATCAAAAGAAACCCTCCTATGGGGTATCAACAACATCAGCCATCAGCTTGTAAGGCATCAAGAATTATTATTTCAGCTAACCAGGGTCCAGTGAGAACGACCTCAGTCTCTTCTAAGGGCTGTACTCCAATGACCTATGACCTCCCACTAGGCTCCACCTCTTGATGACACCAACACCTCTCATCACTGCTACCTGGGAGACCAAAATTGTTACACCCCCCCCCAACATCTGAGCCCCGGGGGTACACATTACATCTACAGCGAAGAAAAAACTTAAAGAGAGGAAGCCAAACCCAATGGTAGCTACTCAAGAGATGAAGACAGGAAGACTACGGGTTTGAGGCCAGTCTGGGCAACCCAGCAAGACCTTATCTCAAATACATGCATGTGCAACTATGTATTTAAGACTGGGATATAGCCCATTAGCAGAAAACTTGCCTAGAAAGGTGAAATCACATGAGGCAGGGAGATGATATTCAGTGATAGTCTAAAATAAGCCCAATTAGAATTTCTAACCTTATTAACCTTAAGCTTTAGCAGAGATAAGAGAAGTACCAAAATAGGTTGACATTTTGAATACCACCTGGGCCCAAAATCAGATCACCGTTCCAATAACCTTCCATCTACCTGATGGCTTTTCAATAAACATCAGCTGAGCAGAAAGTCAATGGGAAGCCGTGAAGGTTCCTCTCACTCCAAAGCATGTGAATCTCCCTGCATGCATAGCTATCCCTCAGGAAACAGAAATTCTCCCGTCACCAATTAATTAGGACCACCAATTTCATCCCATCGTCCATTGGGCCTCTTCTGCTAATTTACAGTTTCCTCAAAATCCTTTTTTGTTTGTTTGTTTTGTTTTTGTTTTTGTTGTTTTAGACCATTTCTCTGAGTAGCCCCAGCTATCCCAGAACTCACTCTGTAACCCAGGCTGGCCTTGAACTCAGAGAGATCCACCTGCCTCTGGTCCCGACTGCTGGGATTAATGATCAGCACTGCCCAAGCACACCATTCTTCTTATTGGTCACTCCCTCTGCCATAATCAGATCTTAAGTCAGCTTCAATCGGAAAGGACCTCACACAGGTGACTTCTTTCTCTTGCCCTTTGCTGACGGTCTATTGGAAGACTCTTGAACTGGGGCCCATTCCTCTTCTGCCATAGTCTAAGAAAAGAGTTTGTTCCCAATATCAACGGGTGCCAGACCTGGGTGTGAAAAAAACAAGGAAATATACTAATAGCAACCTGGATTTTTCCCCCCATGGTCTCTTGAGACCACTTGTAGACCCAATTACAGAGTCCAGAAAAACAGGAGGTGTCCTGGGGCAAAGATGGCATCTGTGTGTATACTTGGAGAGCTGTTCCTATGACTGCAGACAAGCCAGCCAGAGCTTACATGGGACTCGAGCCCAGCACCACCCCCCATCGTCCATTCCATTCCCAAATAGGCCAGCCGGCTGGTGCATGTCCCCAAGGAAAGGCGAACGTGTGAAGACCATGATGAGATCTGGATGTGAGAGAATGCCAGGCCAGAGCCCTGGAGGGGAGAGAACACTAATTGACCTGAAACAAAAGAGTAGCAGGTGCTATCTGCTCTGGTAGCCAAGGCAGGCTGCACTAATGAGGGGCCCCGCAGCCGTGTGGTGGTCCATGAAGCTAGCTGAACTCTGACACCAGGGGCTTGTCCCCTGCGCACCTGCCACCAGCAGGAAAGCTCCTAAATATGTTGGAAACAAAGCCCAGCTTCAAGGGTGCAACTCGGGCCTGGTGTCCATACAAAGAGCAAGTCCCTGTTGAGATCCAAGCCTCCAGTGTAGTGTGTATAAAACAGGTCTCACAGAAAACTCCACTCAGTCTTAAGGCGACAATATGTATGCTCTCTGTAATGCAGGCTGGCCGGCACACCCTAATAAGAGAGATGCCAGGAGACTGGAGCTCACACTTGCTGAACTCAGAATAAGAAGACCTAGTTGGAGAGGCAGGCACAGGCTTTTATGGGAACTGAACATTTGATGTTAAGTGTGTCTCAAAACACCAAGGTCAGCACACTCAAGAAGACTGAAATGAAGCAAGAGACTCACTGGCGCCTGTACTTGGCCTGTCTTTCTGCTGAGACTCACAAATGTACTGCCTTGTCTGGGCTCTGGCCTGAAGCGTACTCGTTCAGCATTCACGGAGATGTCTGAGCACTGTCGGGCACACTAAGAGAAGACCTTTAGGAGCCCATGTTCTAGGGTGAAGAACCACATCAGGCAAGCAATACAGTAACTGCTCAAGAATGGCAGATACCAGAGGCCTTCCTTAAAGACTTACAGCTCTCAATTGCCTTTGGGGGGTGGGGTGAGCATGTATGGCAGGGGGGTCCACATGCCCATGTACCCATGTGGAAATCAAAGGTGGACATGGGGTGTCCGGCTCGATCACTTCCCACCTGATTCTCTTGTGGCAGGGTCTCCCACCAAAGCTGGCTTTACAAGTCCCAGGCTCCTGTTTCCCCCTCCTACAACACTAGGGTTACAGCCGTCACTTACGTGGGTACCAGAGATTAGAACTCAGGTCTCCATGCTTGTAGAACAAGCGCTGTTAACCACTGAGCTGTCCCCCAACCCCTTAAATTTTCTGAGCACATAAGAGGACTGCAATTCTGTCCCCTGGCATTGCAAGCTGGGTAGGGATGGACTGTCCAGTTTGACCAAAACATTTTTAAATCTCCTATTGGGAAAGAAGTATTTGATCGGGAGTGGGAGGTGTTTAATTATTAAATGAGGAGGTCTATCTGCCTCCCGGTTAGGGGTCACAGTGACCACCAGCTCCTAACGGGAGACCTCCAGGGTTCTTTTCCATCTAGTTTATGAAAGATCAGAGTGAGGCCTGTTATTTCTGGATCCACACTCACACCCACAAAGAGAAACTCTTTTCACACTTGGTGAAGACAGAAATAACCCAGGTCTCCTATTTACCAGAGAATCTGTCAGTCATCCTGGTGGAGGCACCACCCACCACTCAGCCCAGCTCCTGGAGGTCTGTTGTTTGGAATTCTTCATTGAAACAGGAATGCAGTGTGCTAAGTGGTATCTTTTCAGAGAAGGCAGGTGACACCACAGAAACTGCTTAGGACAGGAAAGCAATACATCCCTTTGGATGAAGAGATGGGAGGGTGCTTGGCTGGGAAGACAAGGGTCTAGATGACTTAATAGTGAAACTAAAAGACAGATGCAGAAGTCAAGGTTAGAGTATTACTTCCCGGGGGTCCAGCAGAAGTTATGTGTCTGTGGCTCAAGACCCTGCTCACTTCCCTTCCCAGCTCTCCTCTCAAATGCTCAAAAGTTCCTAGATACCAAACACTCTCTCAATGGATTTGAGGTCCACTCACAGGAGGGAACTGGATAGGTGGACTAATTTCTATTATTTAGCTTAATTGTCATAGCATCCAAACATCTTCTACCTATGTGCCATTACCACTCTTGACCCTAATCAGGGTGGACTCTTTCTGGTGAGCTATGGTGACTCAAGGCTGCACAGGTGCTGAGAAGAAGTGACAGCTGAATGCCCAGCCCCAAAGAAGACATGTAACCCATCCCCGCTCAGGCCTAGGGGACTGTGAAAGACAGCAAGGGAAGGATTTAAGAGTCCAAAGATGGGGGGAAAGCTGTGAAATAACGTCTTCTGGGCAATACACAGCTGTTGAAAGGACACACTCAACAGCTGTGGGTGCCTGCCCCAGCTATGAATAAGAAAGGGACATTAGTAGCCAAGCAGGAATGGAAGACATTCCGTTCTTGTCTGGGGGTGGGGACCTATCCCTTTATACTGAATGGCATACTCAGGCAAATGAGGGAGAAGTCATTGGCCTCAGTGGTGTGCCCACTGGTGACGTCACCAGGCTCCAATGGAGAGTCCCAATCTAATGGCCACACAGATGCCCCTGGGTAAACTAAATGGAGACCCAAAACAAAGCCAAAATCATGAATCTTAGAAAAAGATGGGGGGGGGGGGGCAGTTGATAAGGATGAGAGGAAGGTATGAGAAGGAAGACAGTGGCCAGAATGCACGTTACCCATGCATGAATTTGTTGAAGAACTAACTTGATAGCTATTTTTTTTAATCCCCTGGAGGGCTGGAGAGATGGTTCAGCAGTTAAGAACACCTGCTGCTCTTCCAGAGGACCCAAGTTCAGTTCCCAACACCCATGACAGGCCACTCACAACCTTCTACAACTCCAGCTCCAAGGGATTCAATCGATGCCTTCTGGGCTATGAGGGGCACAACACATAAGTGTCAGATAGACATATATAAAAACACATAAATAAACAGATGTAAAAATAAATTTTAAAGAATCATCTAGAATGGAGGACGAGGTGCTGGACACCTGGGGGTGGGGATGGTACAAAAAAGAGCCTCTACGCTTTATCATGGCAGCATGGTATCCTCACACTACCATTCCACACAATGTATGCCATTCCAGGAAAAAAACAGATTCCTGTAACTTCATAAATCTGAAGAGCATCCTTAGTCAAAAGTATTTAGGGGCTGGGGGTGTGGTCCAGCGGTAGCGTGCTCACTTAGCATTCATGAGGCCTGGATTGTCAGCTCTAGAACCAGAGAGAGAGAAGGGAGGGAGGGAGGGAGGGAGGGAGGGAGGGAGGAGGGAGGGAGGGAGGGAGAGAGAGGGAGGGAGGGAGGGAGGGAGAGGAGGGAGGGAGGGAGGGAGAGAGAGGGAGGGAGAGAGGGAGAGAGAGGGAGGGAGGGAGTCACTAGCCATGGTGGTCCATGCCTTTAATCCCAGCACTTGGGAGGCAGAAGCAGGTAGATTTCTGTGAGCTCTGGGCCAGCCTGGTCTACATGGCAAGTTCCAGGCTAGCCAGGGCTACACAGTGAGACCTTGGAGAGAGAGAGAGACAGAGAGAGACAGAGAATGAATGTAAGTAGGTAAGATATACAGATAAGATGAAACATGTTTCCCACCTAAAGACCCAAAAGTCCTTCTATTTTAAGTGTTTCCATGTTGAGTGACAGCAGAGGGGAACAGAGAGGGTGAACTATGGGCTTCTGGGAGCAGAGCCAACAAAGGGCAGCCCAGGCTAAGCAGTGAGGGCAACTGGTCTTCAAGAGGAAGGAAGCCAGGGCGACTCAGAGGACAGAAGCATCTCATCAGGCACATCAGAGCCTGGCACAGTGGCCTAAATGCAGGCTGAGAACCGTGGGCATCGCCGAGGGCAGCCGCGCCAAGCAGGGAGGTGTGACTGGAATATGCTCACTCTAGCAGAACCAAACTTGACCATTTAAGCTGTTCCCAGCCTAGAGAAAGGCTGAGCCGACAGATACAGAACATTGTACAAAAAACCACAGACAGGAGGGAGCTGGGAAATTGAAAACTTGACCTTTCTGGGGGTGGCGGGGGTGAGCTGGTCATCTGTGAGCCCCTCACTGTGTGCTGGTCACCTACCTGAGAGCATAGGGCCAAGAGGAAATAAGCAGAGAACGTGGGGGCTGAGAGCAGGAGATGGATGCATATCCCACCAGGCTCCAGGTCCAGTCAAGAAAGCAGATGTGAGCCACATCTGTTCTCCTTGATATGCAGTCCATCTGATTGAATGTCCCAGGGCTCACATAGGCTCTGCTATGCTAACGAGGCTGCATTACAAAGGCTGATAGAGCAGGGGTGCTATGACCTGTGACACACTAGTGTTACCCCTTTGCCTGCATCATTTCAACTGTGTTGACTTTCTCTACCATTAACTACATTTCAACTGACAGCGGGGAAGAGACACACAAACTTCAAGACTAGTACTTTCTTTGCTGGGCAGACAATATCTCAAGACAATGGCCCCCAATTCCAGTAGAAAGGTGACTAGATTCCCAGCCTCATTCTGTCAACCCGGCATGAGACTTGGGGAAGCTATGGTGGTCCTGCTAAAGAACTGGAGTTCAGCACCTTCTCCCCACAGCCCCACCTGACGCACAGCCTGCTGCACTGGAATTGGTGCACCTCAGGAGGGTGTGCTGTTGTACAGTGGGTGGCGTAAGTACAGCATGATGCGTTAAGAGCCTTCCCCAGCTGCCCAACCTTCTGCCACATCCAGAGGCACCTTCTAAACCAGTGGTTCTCAACCTGTGAGTTGTGACCCCTCTGGGGGGATTGAACAGCCCTTTCACGGGAATCACCTATCAGATATTTACATTATGATTCATAACAGCAGCAAAATTACAGTTATGAAGTAACAATGAAAATCATTTTATGGTTGGGGAGGTCACCGCAACTTGAGGAACTGTGTTAAAGGGTCGCAGCGTTAGGAAGGTTGAGAACCGCTGAGCTAAACAAAGCCCACCATGTTTTACTTTTCTGACAAGAACCTCAAGTGAGGAGACCCAGGTCTGACACCTGAAGAAAAGGCAGGTCCTACCAGCTCAGGTGACATTTATCTAAGAACCTTGTTTGCAAGAAGAAAAAAAAAAAAAAATGGGTAGCTATCATCATGGCAAACCAGAGCAGCCAATCTCTCACATGTGTGACCTACAGGGAAGAAAAGGGCATGAAAACAGAAGAGGGTGTTACTAAAAATGGAGGAACAGAGGCAGGAGGATCTCTGGGAGTTTGAGAGAAGTCTGGTCTATGGAGTGAGTTCTAGACCAGCCAGGGCTACATAGTGAGATGCTGTCTCAAAAAAAAAAAAAAAAAAAAGGATCCAAACCATAACAGCAACAGCTGGTGACACTACCTGAGGTGATGGGACTCCTCAGCTGTAGAGTGTAAAGTCTTCCCAAGTATCCAGTCCCTTGGAGTGCCATTCATGTCCCTCCAGAGAGATGTCTGTATTCCTTGTTAAATTTACCTCCCCCTCCAGTGGTGTCCTGAAATCCAGTGTATTGGCCATGTGAATTTCTCCTTAGCAATGTGAATTTCTCTTTAGCTTGACTGTAAGCTTCTTAGGTCAAGAACCGAGTGTCTAGTTCATCCCTTGCCCAGCCTCACAGCCCTGGAGCCTTCACCCAGCTCCAGAACCCCAGGTGACCAGTCACTACCCAGCATCTGCAACCTCAGTCTCCTTCCATATTGTCCCTGCCTCCAGGAGTCACAGCCCTGGTCCCAGAGGCCACCTTGGAAAGGGCCTGGAGAAGGGATAAACACATGAGGCCCAGGAATGAGGAAGAAGCCATGAGGAACATGGCCACCTTCCCCCACCTTGCATTTTAACAGATACAGCCACTCTGGTGATGCTGGCCTGGATGTGTGTGGTTAGTTGTTTAAGCATCGTGGGGCAGTGTTGGGAGCACAGCACAGGAGTCCACTGAGGAAAGCTAGCCAGTGGTCACATCGGGAGACAGATAGAAAATGAGCCGCCAGCAGATGTTACTGAATGCAGCACAGCACAAATGGTCCAACCCCCCTCCAGCCCCCCAGCTAGATCCCCAGTCCTTCAAGATGAGGAGGGAATCGGGGGAAACCTCTTAAACCCAGAGAAATCTACATGCCTCTACTGTGGACCACTTCCTCTGCAAAGGATCACCCACCCTTCCCGATTAAATCTTTCCTCATTTCTGGTAATATCCTGAAAATCCAATTTATTAGCTCAACTTAATTACCACTCTGACAGCTGGCTGGGCAGGCTGAACCACACTTCCCACGGCGTGACAACTCTCCCGTGCTCCTCAGGAAGACTGATGTGTCCATCATCAGCTCTCTCATCGCTGAGACAGAAGGTCTGACGTAAACAACCCCAGAAAAAGAAGAACTGTGGCTCCTGGTTTCCAGATTTCCACAATGGAAAAGGGTGTGGAAGAAGCAGGCTCTCTCACACTGAGGCAGCCAGGGAGCAGAGCAGGGGATAGCCATGCTCGCATGCTCTCTCCTCTGGATCCTCATATCCCATTTGGGCTCTCCCGCCTGTGCAATGGTACTACCTATACTCAGAGCACACCTTCCCCTCTTAGCTAAAATCCTCTCTGGAAACCCCATTACAGACACAACCATACCAATCTCAGGTGACTCTGAATCCCATCAACCTGAAAATCAAAGTTAACCACGCCTTCCCCATGGCAATCTCACATACACTACTTCGGGTTGAAGCGTAACACATCCATTCCTGCCCTGCACTCCGCCAAAATACTCATGCCTGTGAGAGAATATAAAATATTCTTTTGACCATCTCCAAGTATCCTGGTTAGCTTTCTGTTGCTGTGATGAAACACCATGACCAAAAGCAACTTGGGAAGGAAAGGGTTTCATCAACTTACAGCGTATAGTCCATCACAGAGGGAAGTCGGGGCAGAAAGCTGGAGGCAGGAACTGGAGCAGAGACTGTCAAAGAACTGGCTTGCTTCCCATGGCTTACTTAGCCTGCTTTCTTACAGAACCCAGAACTACCATCCCAAGGGGTGGTACTGCCCACAGGAGCTGGGCCCTCACACATCCACTTTTAATCAAGAAAATATCCCACCAAGTTGCCTACAGGCCAATCTGATGGAGACATTTTCTCAATTCAGGTTCCCTCTTTCCAGATGGCCCTGGCTTGTGCTAAGTTGGCAAAAATTGTGTGTGCCAGGAATCCCCCATAGTCTTAACACTCTAACACTGTATAATACAGTGGTTCTCAGACTATGAGTTGCAACCCCTTGGGTGCCGAATGACCTTTGTTCACAGGGGTCACCTAAGACCATTGGAAAACACAGATATACACTTTACAAAATTACAGTTATGAAGTAGCAACAAAAATAGTTTTATGGTTGGGGGTCATTACAACATGAAGACTACTGTATTAGAGGGTCGAAGCATTAGGAAGGTTGAGAACCAGTGGTATAAAGTGTCCAAATTTAAATCTCCTTTGAGACACAAGGGAAACTCTCAACAATGAGCCTATGCAAATTAGAAAACATGTTATATACCCCAAAATACAATGGCAGAGAAGTAACATCCCATTAATAGAGAAGAGAGGGGAGGGGGCATCAGACCAAACAGGACTGGAGACCAGGAGGATCACCATTAAATCCTGCAGCCCCATGCCTGGCATCCAGAGCAAGCTTCCAGGATCCTGAGCAGACTCATCCCATGGACTTGCTATCTGTAGCCCACAGGGTCAGTCTCTTGGGATAGCTCTGTTCATCACAGATGGCTTTCCCCCCATGGTTGTTTCAAACTCCTGGCATCACCAGGATCCTGGTATTTCCATGGCAAATTCTACTTTACCCTTACAACTTCACAGTCTTCCTCTCAGGGGATGCCTGCAGGGATCCTAACCCTGCTACACCCATCCCACCTTACACCAGCCCTAAACACACATGAGTCAGTAGCAAGCAGAAAAATATCCATAATGCTGTGGGTTCCCAGACATACAGCAGCCACATGGAAGAGGTTATAGTCCAGTAAACACTCAACTTCTATGTGTATGTGAGTCTTTTGCCTGTGTATATATCTGTGTATATGTAGTGCCCATAAAGGTCGTAAGATGGTATTGGTGCCCCCAGAACTGGAATTACAGGTAGTTGTCAGCTGCCATGCAGGTGCTAAGAACTGAACCCAGGTCCTCTGCGAGAGCAGCCTGGGCTCTTAACCAGTGAGCCACCTCTCCAGCCCCATCAACTCTTGAAGGATTTATTTGATATGCATACACTGAAGGTACAGGGCAGCACTGTCTGAGACACAGTGAGTGCCACAGCCACAGACCAAGTGAGCCTAGATAAAATGTGTCTCTGCGGGAACTTTGGCCAGTGACAGTTCTACCAGCTTAACATCTATAATCACTCACACAAGTGCTATGACTAATCTTTCAGATGCTCCATATCAGTAATTCATTGTTGTTCAATACATTACCCTAGATGTAGATCTGAAAAACAGACATGGACTATTTCCACCTTTCAAAGACCTTCGTCAAGGTCTTTCATCCTGAGTCAAGATGTCATGCAGCCTTGGGCTCATCTGATGACTTAGAGGGCGCCCTGGGACTGTGGGCAGGTCCTGAGGCCTCTCTACTGAGCTGTAGGAGCCCCATGACATAACAGCTGGATTGGTGACTGAAGGGCAGAGAGCAATGTCTCTTGTGGCCTCACCTCTGCATCCTACTTTGTAGAAGTGGCCCACTCAGTCCTACCACAACATGGAGTCCCTAGTGTCTCCAGGACATTCCCACCAAATCCTGACACAATGTCCAAAATTCCTACGCATATTCTGCCCATCAAAATGCAGCACCACAGGAGAGTCATACTCTTTTTTTGCCTCTTTGTGCCTGAAAGCACTCAAGCTGGTTCCCTCTTCTTTTGTACATTATGTGGTATTAACTATAATGCTGAAATACATGGACTCAGGCATCAAAATGCCCAGTTTTTATGTGGTAGCGATGTGTCTACCCAATACATGGGTTTGTGCTACATACCAGCTGTGGGATGCTGAGGAAATCACTTAATGGCTCTTAGCCTCAACCTTTCTCACTCACAAAGGAAGATCCTGGCTACCTGGCTCAGTCAAGTTCTAAGCCGATGATTTCTCTTGAGTTTTATCGGAGATTATGTAACAAGAGCCTTAGCCAGAGCAGCACTGGGGATGGGTTCATTTTCCAATAAAACTACAAAGAATCCCTTAGGACTAGTAACGGGAAGGAGCTGGGGGCCGAGGGACAGGGAGAAAGGAGGGATGAATGTGCTTGGTACAAAAGCACCCTTCACTATGATACATTTACTATCCGTTCCCTCAGCTCACCTTGTTTTCTAATCCTAAATCCCCCTGAACAAATAGGACATTGTCTGTCTTCTAGGTAACCCACCCACAGCGGTTAGGTGTCTCTGCAGGAAGCAGTATAAAACAGACAGCTCAAAACTACACTCGGTTGGGTTGGGGATTTAGCTCAGTGGTAGAGCGCTTGCCTAGCAAGCACAAGGCCCTGGGTTCGATCCCCAGCTCAAAACAAAACAAAACAAAAAACTACACTCAGGGTGCTTGGGGGAGCTTGCTGTGTAAGCAAGAAGACAGGGTTTAGACCCACATGAACACTAGTGGGCATGGCAGCCTACTTGTAATTCTAGCCCAGGAAAGCAGAGACCAGGATTTCCCAGACCAAGCTAGCTAGCCAGACTAGACATATGAGCAAGCTCTGGGTTTGATGGAGAGACCCTGCCTCCAAGAATAATAATATGGAAGATCAACCGAGGGAGGTTTGGGCATCAACTTCAGGCTTACACACACACACACACACACACACACACACACACACACACACACACACACAAAACTATGTGAAAAAGGTAAAAAGAAAAGCACACTTGGCTGCCAAACCATTCAGCAGAGGTACACATGTGGACTGAGCCAGAGAAAGGACTTCCAGGCCAGCCCAAACCACAAGGTACTTCTGCTAATGGACTCTGCCTTACATGCCTTCACTTAAGATGATTCGCTATGCAGCAAAAACTGGCAAGCAATTTTAATGACCTCTTCCGCTGTGCCTCGGGACCTTGACTAGTCACCCAGCTGAACGGCAGACCCACAGTACCCAGGGCCCTCCTGATGACTTCTCAGCTTAAATTCCTGTTACCTAGAATTTTTACTTCAGGCTCCTAGGCGACACTGTCTGTCTGTCAAGTTAAGGAAGTTTCTCCCTGTCTGCACTCTGCTGAGAGTTCCTGCATACACGATGAGGTAGAAGCTGTTCCCATTCTTCAAGCTCTTGAGCAGCCTTCCCCACGCTGCACTCAGAACATGCTGACTGGCTGACAGAAAAGAGAGGCAAGAAACCCGCCTGTGATAAGGCGGGAGAGTGTGTGATAAATGATAAAGGTCTAAACTCAAGGGCAACTGAAAGTCGGAGGAACACACTGTCTTTAAAAGAGAAAGAGAAATTGGGAAGCTGACATTTAAGTAAGGATGCCCTAGAAGAAAGACGGTGTGCAGGAAATAAACAGACAACATGCCTGAAGACAAGCTAACCAGGCTTTATGCTCCCCTGGACATTTCTTTCCCCCCCCCCCCCCCGGGCTCTAAGGAGAAGTGTGCCACTGGAGTCCCTCGGGGGCCTCTTCTCTGCACGCCGACCAGTGGAATGCAGCTGAAGAAGATGCCAGCCACTTCCGGTGGCTGGCCTTTGAAAACTGCCTGCCAGCTCTTGGGGTGTGTGTGTGTGGGGGGGGGTGTTTCCATGGAAACAAGGATGGCATAGCAACAGGCAAAGATTCTGCATGACATAAACAGAGGGCAGAAGCAGCCAGGGTCTCCTGGAGAAGCACTTCTTGGACTTGGATGCAGCCACTTGGATGTGGCTCAGAAACCCCATCCAAGCCTCATCAGACCGCGAAGCCACTGAGACAGAGCTATTTGTTACAGCAGCAAACGGCAATTACCCTAACGCACACAAAGAGCTGAGTGGGGGGACGTCAGGAGTGGTTCATCATCATTATAATCTTATCTCTACTCACTGGCCTTCATCCTCAAGCTTAGGGAAGAAGGAGCTTCCTTGTTTTCCTGTGTATAATTAAGAATTTTGTTGTAATAGCCTAACATCTGGGCTGGCAAGATGGCTCCGTGGGTAAAGGAGCTTGCTGCCAAGCCTAATGAACCTGAGTTCAATGCCTGGGACCCACGTGGTAAAAGAAGAAAATCAAGTCCTGCAAGTTGTCCTCTGGCCTCCAGATATGCACCATGGCATGTGCATGCCCACACACATACTAACACAATAAATGAATGAATGTTAAAAAAAAAAAAAAGACAAAATAAACCAACATCCACCAAAGCTGCCTAATAACAGAACTCTGGAGCATGGCTAGATGGAGTGGTTTTTTTTGTTGTTGTTTTTTTTTTAAAGGGGAATAGTTAAGGCCTGTAATTATAGGAAATGGAACACAGGCTCTCCACAACCTCGGGGTAAATGTCAAAAAACCATCCCCACACACACAGTAAGGGAAGAAAACAATGTTGATGGGACTTCTTGGGGTCTGGAGCTGTTCATTTCCCACTCCAAACCCCCTCAGCTCCAGATGGGTGGACGACACACACAGAACACTCATCGACAATGATGCACACACAGCAAGGCCGCCATTAAGCCCGATGAAGCTCTTAAGACAATCAAGGCTTTAGGGTAGCCAGTAAATGAGCCCATTTGTCTTCCGACACCAGAGCAGAAATCTAACAAACTCCCAGGGCCCTGGAAATTACCGTATTTAGGAGGCAAAATACTGTTCATGGGTCAGGGAGCCTGGAGCAACCTCACAGTCCCTCTGAGACTCTGACATGGCGGCTTCTCGAAGCCTTTGGGCACAGTGCAGATCTGCAGCATGCTGACAAGCCATGATCTTTCTAGCCTAGAAGTCTGTGCATCTGCAGGCATGTCGGGTTCTGTAAGACAAGCCACCTTGCTCTAGTTAAAAAATAAATAAAAATAATAATAAAAGTCAAAATAGGTTTCACAGTCACTCTCCCAGGTGACTCAAGGTTACACAGCCAATAAATAGGAGGGTAAGGGTTGTGTTTTGTTTTAAATGTTTATGTGTATGTGTGTGTGCCTGCTTGTGTTTATAGGCACCACATGTATGTAGGTTCCCTTGGAGGCCAGAAGAGGGTGCCAGATTCCCCAGAGGCTGGAGTTACAGGCAGTTGTGAGCTGCCCAATGTGGGTGAAGGGAACCAAATCTGGGTCCTCCACAAGAGCAGTACGTGCTTTTAAAAGCTGAGCCATCCATCTCTCCAGCCCCCACGTTGAATGTTTACTTCCAGACAGAACAAGCATACAGCAAAATTATTTCTGTGGGATAAACACTTAGAGAGCCCTACTTCATCTGCATCCTGGTTTTGCCCCAAAAGGCAGAAGGAGGAATTAAACCTGGGCTCATGAAGGTCACAAAGGGCTAAGGGGCACTGTGGCAGCTGGTTATTGTCCAATAAGCTAATGTTGCCAACAGTGCAGGGGAAGGGGGCCGCGGGACAGAGCATAGAGTGCTCAGCAACAAAAGTGGCTAGCAGAAAACTGTCCAATGAGAACGTGAGAGAAGAAGCAGAGGGTTTCCAAGGGAAGGAAGGGGGGAAAGAAAGCCATGCCACACCCATCCACTTTGCAGAAGTCAAACGATGAGCGTGCAGTTACATGGAGGCTATGTGTGGAAACTCAACCCATTTGGGCCAGTCGCAGCGAGCCTGGTTTCTGAGAAGGTAAAAATCAAAGGATAAATTCTGCTTTATCCTTCATGAATAACTCAGGACACTGCCTGAGTCTGTCCCCTGGCCTCAGTAAAAATTGTCTAGTGACCAAGCCGTGTAGCACAGGCCTGTGATCCTAGCTACTTGGGAGGCTAAAGTGGGGAGGATGGCTAAGTCCTGTCTGGGTGACAGGGAACTCAACGCCAGTCTGGACAGCTCCATGAAACTCTTGTCTCACAACGAAAAGTGAGAAAGAGAGCTGGGGATGTGGCTCCATGGCAGGGAGCTTGCCTAGCATGCATGAGGTCCTGGGATCCATTCCCATACTGAGGAAAAAGTCTGAGATGAAAAGCCCAGCATTCCAGACATTACACTGAACTCCCCTAGCCCACCCCACACAGCACCCTGCGTCAGGACCCTACATAAGCACCAGACACCAGCATCCTGCATCAGTAAGGAAACTGGTTTTCAACAGAGGCTCAGTGGGTAACTGCAGAAAATTTGTTGACATTTCTGGAAGATGCATGCTCACCATTTTTTCAAATAAAAGCTAAAAGCATAGGTCTCAGGACCCACAGACTCCTGGACCCTCAGGGAGTGTACACAGAGTGACTGGGAAGCCTCATCAGATGCCCGGGTGCAGGGAACCTGCCACACTGCCTGGACCAAGTCTGTAGCTATCCTCCCTACTCAGCAACTGATTGGCTAGTCCTATCCCTGCCCCTTGGTTTATGCAGAGCAGGTCCTGTGGCTTAAGGTCCCAGCCCAGATGCCCATGTGGCAAGACAGAAAGCTGAGCACGGAGGGAAGCAAACACCACTTGCTGCCATCCGTGTGTAGAAGATGAGGAGCTTGCTCTGAGAGAAGGAAGTATGGTGGGTGAGATGGATCAGTGGGGAAGGGCACTGATCCACAAGCTTGATGGCCTCAGTTCCATCCCCCAGACTCACATGGTGGAAGGAAAGACCCAACTCCCACAAACTGTCCTCTGATTTCCACCTGTGCAAGAGCACATGCATGCACATGTACGTGTACACACACACACACACACACACACACACACACACACACACACACACACTCGCATGCGTATACTCACAAGTGCATGAATAAGTAAATTGAGCAAGATACCTCAGCAAGTAAAGGCACCTGCCACCAAGGCTGATGACCCGAGTTCACTCCCTGGGACCCACATGATAGAAGAAGGGAAAGAAGTGACCCCCAAAAGTTGACCTCTGACCTCTACGCATACACACATGAGCACAAACACATAAGTAAATCATATTTTAAGTTTTAAAAAAAATTTATTCAAAATGCCCAAACATCTCAAAAACCTCAAAGGCTAGTCATTAACTAAAATTGGAAGACTATAAGAATCCAACACCAGAAATATAGTAATTTTGTCTCCCAGTGAGAAAAGACAAAATTTTAGATTCTTGGGGAATGAGCCACTGACAGAATATTCTTAAGGAAAAATAGAGCGAAGGAGGTAGCTGACTACAATAATTATGGGACTTTCCAGAATTTTCTCTCATAGCAAAGGGTGGGTTGCGTGGGACATTGAAAAACATGCTCCATAGATCATTAATAATTGCATTACTCGCTGTCTGACTGCGTGGTTCAGTTTTCTCACTGCAAGTTTTTAAAATTACGATAAGGTCTCTATTGACTTTGAATCTTTTCATGATCCATTCAGACACCTTCTGGGGAATGTAAAATATATTAACACCTTTTTTGAAATGGAGGGATATTTATTTAGATTTGATTCAAAATCCAATCAGAAGCAGAGGATAAATAGGATGATGATGATAATGACGATGATGTCATCATTATATTCAGGCATTGATGGCTACCTCAGTCTATGGTTCACTTTAAGCCATAATCCCAATGATTCTTTCCTGTCCTGAAAGCACCCAGCATCTTCTACTGGCATGTGCCCAACTCTCCATGCATGGACGCTGCATCCAGCAACTGTACATTTGGCTAGAGAGAAACATGAGGGTTTTTTTTGAAGGTCCATGCCAACCTTGCTCACCACTTGACCTTACACAGTGAAAACAAACCTCAGAGTCTGATCTAATCTCCCTCAGAGTTGTGTAGGTGGGAAGGGTTGAGGTTAGAGGTGGGCTTTTACCACTCTGATTCCCAGGAGATCCATCTCTCTTGTTGTTCCGACTTGACCCTTAAGGAAACTGTGTTGATTATTTGCAAAAGTCAACCTTAGAAACAGTTTGGAGGATTCCTTCAAAAGTGAAACATAGGGCTGAGGGCATAGTTTGGGGTGGGCAGTTGCCTAGAATCCCCGAGAGGAAGGTTGGTGTATGGCTCAATGGTGGATAACTGACTTAGAATCCCCCGAGGAAGGTTGAGGGAATGTTTTAGCAGCAGGACACTTGATTAGTAAGTGAGTCCTGAGCTCCATTCCCACTATGGCAGAGAGAAAGAGCAAGCATACAGAATTATGATATGACTCAGCACTTCTCCTAGGTATATCCACACATCATCCCCTCACCCTGTGGGGGTAAATGGAAAGCAAGAACTCAGACACTTGACCATGAACATGCATGGCGGTCCCACCACCAAAAAGTAGAGCTATTGAACATCCTCTGCAGGCAGCATGAGACACAGACATACAATGGCCTGTCATTCCACACTCAGGAGGCGGAGGAAGGAGACTCAAATCGATTTCAAGGCCAGCCTGGTCTACAAAGCGAGGCCGTCGGGGTTCAAGTATCTCCCACTGTTTAAAGTCAAGCACCAGGTACACAGAAGTCTCGCTGGCTTCCCACAGGACATGATGAACTCAGCTGCACAGAAGGAGGCTCACAGGGGTCTGGGGTGGGCATAACCCTGACATGCTTTCCTAAGACAGACCCTCTACAGCTCTAGGTAATGAGTCTGCAGTTACCCGGTTTCATATTCAAAGCTTTCTTCCATCCGCCCTCCTCCTTTACAAAGAAGCTCTTCCAGGTATAATAGTGCACATCTATGATCCCAGCACTCACCCAGGAGGCAGAAGCAAGAGAGTCCTGAGTTCTAGACCAACCCGGCCTACACCGTGAGACCTGGTCTCAGCCTCATGCCCAGAGAACCTCTTCCCCTCCACTGGTCACCAGCCTGTGAGGTGTCTATGATGTGGATGGAGATGGTGACCTGATTGTGGAGCAGCTTGTCACCTGGCTACATCAGCTCCTGAGCATAACCAGGATGCTCATAGCAGGAAGGAAAGCTAGACGGAGGAGGACTCCAAAGCCATCGCTCAAGCCCCGCATTAGTGCTCCATCTGCCTTGGCGACAGCTCCCTGGAAGGGACTCTTTTTCCCTTTCCCCACTAATAACAGGGAACAGGGTGATTTCCACAGTGCTCCGAGCTGCTTTCTGACATGTGCATCTCCACCCACATGCCAGAGGCCACTTGCTCCAGGAGCTTCAAGCAGGCTAAGGCAAAACACGAAAGGAAGGTGGCAGGTGGCAGAATCCAAATGGGAGTGGCTTGTGTCACTCCAAGCAGAAGCAGAGTCGAGAATGCCAGGAGTTCGTGAAGGAAGGGATCTTCACACATGGATGCCTGAGGGGACTCTGCCAAGGGACACGGGCTTACACTCAAGCCCTCGCCACTTTTCACGGCAAGCCCTTCTGCAAGGATATCCGTATGGCAGGGGCCTGCTCAGTCTTAGATGGAGGCCACTCTTGCTATCCACTACTGTAGAAAACAATTACTCCTTTCAAAGATCCTCCTGGGTTTCATCTTTAAAGCCTTCACCTGGGGCTGAGGACACGGCCCAGTTAGAAAAAGCTCGCCATACAAGTATGAGGACCTGAATTGGATCCCCAACATACACTTCTTTAAGAAGCCAGATATGGAAGTCTGGTCTTGAAATCCCAGCACTGGGGAGGCAAAGACAGGCGGACCCCTGGAACTCAATGGATAGACAGCCTAGCCTCATTGGCCAGTTCCAGGCCATTAAGAGACATGGTTCCAAAAAGGGTTAGTGGTTCCTGAGGAATGGCATTCAAGGTTTTCCTCTGTCCTCCACATATATGCATACATGAACATGCTTACTCTTACACACACACACACACACACACATACTTCCCCTTGACTCAAACTTCAATATACCCATGGATTACTGTGGTACCCACATTCTCACAGAAATGCCATTCCCAAGTGGATACTGTTGATGGCACCTGACTTGGATCTCTCCAGAGAAGTGGGAATAAAAACTGAATGACTGACAGACAGCTCAGTAGCTACTGTGGGAAAATGCAGGCTTGGAGAGATGACGACAGAAATCTAAGAATTCTTGACTGGCGATGCTTTCATCTCCTTCTATACACTGCTGTCCACAGAGGCCTCTTCATGGATCATACCCACTCTCCAAACTCTGTTCCTGCCCAGCCACCTGCAGAGATGTCAGACAGACATCTAGATACCACCCAAACAAATCATGTTGTTGGCCTGGACAATCAAGTAAACTGAGGCCACATGACAGTGTTTTGGTGTCAATGCATTCCCACTGGCCATTGAGAAGGGAATCTTTCGCCCACTGTGGACAGACAGCAAGGCCAGTATTAGGGCATAAAAAAGAGGGCACCAAGTAAAATTAATAAAAGACAAATCATTGTATCAGGTGTGGAGAAACACTATCATGGTCTCAATAGACAGGAGGATCAGAAGCTGGAGGCCAACCTGGGCTACATAATGAGAACTTAGAAAGGGAGAGAAAGAGGCAGACAGAGAGACAGACAGATTTGTGAAAGGGATTGATTAAGTATCACAATTAGTAGGTTTACCAGATGTCCCTCCAGAGGCTACATTGAGCAAACACCCTAAAAGGGTTTAGAAGCTTGTATGGGAGCTAAGCTAGGCATCACTGTAGATGGGTCTAGGAGCCAGAGCCTTTCCATCACGTTAGTACTCTGGGCCAGAGGGCCTCAGGGTGGTGGGAGGCCAGGCCAGCCTTCTGACACACAGAGACTATGGCTTCCTCTCACTCCTTGGCAAGTGGTTGAGTCAGCCAGGACATTGCCGCTGAGCAGTTCAAGTCTGTTAGATGAACTCTTTAGGTTCAGATAAAGGTGCTGAAATGAATTATCCTGCAGGTCAGGGTTTTATTAGGGAAGTGATAGCATCATGCCATAGATAGTGGAACAGAATTCTGCACAGGGAAAGAGCCTCAGTGCAGGGAACCAGGGAAAATGCTCCTATAGTTTCTGTGCCATGCAGCCTAGCCTATGTGTGACATGTGACCTAGACTGTATGCTACATGTGACCTAGCCTATGTGTGACATGTGACCTAGACTATGTGCTAGGGGTCAGGAGGGTGACAGGTAAGAACAGAGGTCTGGAAAGTACTAGATAAAATAATCAAGACATCAATGGCTGCCCTGAGTCAGGGCAGCAGGGAGTGGACTAGATCTCTTCAAGGCTACAGCATCAAGCTTCTTAAAGGGACAGTCTCCTACAGCAGGAGGTCTGGGATCATACAAAGTCTCGATCCCAGGTAGACATACAAGGCTTGATGTGGTCATTAGAAGAGTCCGTGCCGTCGCTGCTGAGGGCGTTAATTGCTTTAGTGACTGTTGTGTTTCACTTAATTGATGCCACCAATGAGGATAGTATCAACGGGTGAGTTAGAAGCACCGGCTTTTTTTCCCATTACACCTCACTGAAATTAAATATTAAGTGAGCAGCAATCTTTTTTTTTAAGGATTTTGTTTTGAACTGTGTGCATGTGGATAGAAAATGTACACATGAGTGTAGGTGCCTGCAAAGTGGGGGGGGGGGGGGGGGGGCTCTGATCCTCTGCAGCTGGACTTATGGGTTGATTGTGAGCTTCCTGATATTAGGGAATCAGACGCATGTCCTCTGCAAGAAGAGCATGCACTCTCACGTTCTGTCAACTGCTGAACCATCTCTCCAGCCCCACAAGGAGCTATCCTAAAGAACAGGAATATTTGACGTAAATTTCTAATCTGTGGGAGTAAAAAAAAAAAAAAATCCATGGACCTATGTGGTTCCCTCAAAAGGGGGTTCTCCTTTCTCTGCTACAGGCAGTTGACCTGTGCAGCAGGAACAGACCACTGGAAGGGACTAGATGGGCATCAGGGGGACCCTGAGGCTGACCAACACTTGGAAGAGACACAGGATCCCCAAAAAAGGAAACTGGGGTAACATGTAACCCAGCGTAAGGCATTCAGAGCCAAAGCCACACCTCTGTGAGTCTGCAAGATCCACAGACAGGGGGACAAACAGCCTGTATTGGTACAGGCTGCCCCAGAAGAGCTTCAGGACACAATCTGAAATGCCTGGTGCCTCTGCCTCTAGGTTTTAAGGCTGGATGACACATTAAGAGACCAGTAGGGGTCAGCAAGATGGCTCAGCAGGCAAAAGCTCTCCCAACCACGCCAAACAACCAGGATTTCATCCCCAGGACCCACGTGATGGAAGGAGAGAACACATTGTTCTGAAAGTCTTCCTCTGACCTCCACATGTATGTTGTGGCACACGCACACACATACACACGCACGCACAAAAATAAATAAAACTTAGATGGGGGTGGGGGACGGGGGGGAAGAAGAGAGAGAAGGGGAGAGAAGGAAGAGACTCCCACCTGCTAGCCGAACTGCCAGAGACTTAGTAGCAGACTCTTAGGCCCACTCTTGTGGGAAGGCTGGCCTTGCTTCCTACCGCCTTGAGGCCCATTGGCCTAGGGTTGCCTCTCTGATGAGCTGCACTTCCTTCTACCTGCAAAGCTCTCCTCTAGGCGTCATAGATCCATTCCTTATCTTTATTCAGGTTCTCCTCAGTGTCACAACTGCAAAGAAGATGTCTTCAAGCCTGCCCTCAAGCAGACCCCCATTACCTTGATTACAGCGTATTACAGTTGTTGGAATTCCTAGACACGCTCGCCACCCCCACCCCACCCCCATGATCACACATGCATTAGCAAGATGTTTAGTCATCCCAGGGCCTTATGTCCTAAGTAATCCGTGCACTGTATGATCATGTCATCTATGTGCATGCATGGCACAATCTTTCCCATAGGCCTAAGCACCCCCTTCTACTTCCTCCCCTTAATAAACTCTTATAGAGGGTTTTGTTGTGGCTTTTCTTGCACAGTAAACAGTGCTGCTTACTGAATAACATCAGTGTGTGTGTGGAGTCAGGTGGGGGCGGGGGAGTGAGGTTCATATGGCATAGTGTGTTGCAGTGTGTGTATGGAGTGGGGGTGGGGGTTCACAAGGCACAGTGTGCAAATGGAGGTCAGAGAACAACTTTCAGGGGCTGGTTCCCTCCTCCCACCTTGTTCTTGAGGCAATCTCTCTTGTTTCCACCATGCTGCATGCTCCAGACCAGCAGACTCATGAGCTTCCACAATTCCACAGTGTCTACCTCCCGTCTCGCCATATGCTACGATTACAGTGCATGCCGCCATATCCAGCTTGCTTACATGAATTCCAGGGACTGAACTTGGGTCTTCAGTCTCACAGACCAAGCACTTCTTTTTTTTTTTTTTTTTTTTAAATTTATTTTCTTAAAGATTTATTTATGTATTATGTATACAGTGTCCTGCCTGCATATATGGCTGCAGGCCAGAAGAGGGCACCAGATCTCAATACAGGTGGTTGTGAGCCACCATGTGGGTGCTAGGAATTGAACTCAGGGCCTCTGGAAGAGCAGTTAGTGATCTTAACTGCTGAGCCATCTCTCCAGCCCCAGAGCGAGCACTTCTACCCAGGCCCACTATCTGTCTATTCTACCAAAACATAAACATCTAAGCTAGGCACGGTGGTTCATGCCTTTAATCTCAGCCCTTGGGAAGCTGAGGCAGGAGGATCTCTTTGAGTTCTAGGCCGGCCAGAGCTACACTTTTGAGGCCCTGTCTCAAAAAAAAAAAAAAAAAAAAAAGGAAAGAAAGAAAAAGAAAAAGAAAAAGACACTACTCCTGGCCATCAAGAGCCCTATCTACCCATCTAAACCTACTTGTCATATTCCTAGGACCCAGAGCCATGTGACATTTGAATAAGAGAATGAACACGGTGGCTTTACAAGAAAAACTGTGGCCCAGAAATGTTCAGTAACACAATGAAGGGTTCCCAGGTCCCTAATAGCGAATGGACAGCTGGAGAGACAGCCCAGTGGTTAGAGCACTGGCTGCTCTTCCAGAGGTCCTGAGTTCAACTCCCAGCAACCACATGGCGGCTCACAACTCTCTGCAGCTCTCATTCCAGGGAATCTGATGCCCTCGCACAGACACACATGCAGGCCAAACACCAATGAATATAATGTAAGAGTAAATAAATCACTTAAGTAAAGATTTTTCCCACAACCAGGTTAAGAAGCCCAGGAAGAACTGTCTATCCCCAAGCTCTTCATGATCACACATCCAAGAGACAGTCAGGAAAATCATTTCAAACCAAAGGGCACAGCTGAGCATGGCCAGTAAAATATAAGCCGGGCTTCATTAATGAGGCTGCTATGGGAAACACGCCCTCTTTCTCCATCCCAAACCTGCTGTGATTGAACCAGGAGTGTCCATGGTGCACAGCAAAATAAATAATTGCCCCTTGTCCCAAAGGCTGATTGCTAAATGGAATGTGGGCTAACCCCCTCACAGGCTGGTGTGGGAGTCCATTCCAGAATTCATGTTCTGGTGCTGTTAGTGATGGCGACCGTTGGTCAATTAGACCCAGCTTTCCTCACGGAGGGAGGTCAGCACTTCGGCAGTGATCATCCCCTTGCTCAGCCTCAGTCTCTGTGGAAGCTGTTAGTAAGACAAAGTTGGCATAGGCTCTGACCTAAGATGCTTACAAGGCCACACAAGGACTTTACCAAGAAGCACAGAGTCAGCCAGCCACGGTGGCAATGTCGCCATCGACATCATTTGAGGGGCTGAAGAGGTCGAGTACGTAAAACACTTGAGCGCGTGGAAAAGCAGCTATGGCTCCTTCCTGCCCATCCTCCACCCCAAAAGCTAAAGAGGAGCCTGGCCCTATTCACGTGACATTGCTCCAGGCAGGCAGTCCCAGGTTCCCTGATGCTCTTCCCCAGCACGTGACCCTGCTGAAGGTCAGCTGACTCCAGTTATCAATCAGCTTTGGGAAGCCTTTCAAGTGGCCGGCTGTGAGGGTCCAGCAGGAATGGGACACACTGCTCTGCACTGCCCGTCTCCCTAACTCTCTTCCTCCCAGCATCGGAGGCAGGTCCATGATGCCAGAGCTTCTTGAGGCTCTGAGGCCGCTGCTGAAGGACCTGATTTTTCTCATTTTTTTTCCTGCAAGTGCATAGTCATGGCTTTCCAAAGACACCCAGCCCAGGCAACTGCAATCCTGACTAGAGAAAAAAAAAATGCAACAGAAATTGATTTTATAAATCAAAATTTTGAGAAGCTATCCACACAAAGAGGGGGGAAGATCTATAAATGACCAGCAGAGTGGCACATGACTCCTGACCATGCCCATTGTCATCCTTCCGCAGCGCCACAGCAAGAGGACACAGCTGTGACCACAAAACCACTTCTGGTCCTGAGGTCAACACTCTGGCCAGCTAATGGAAGGCTGGGAACATGACATTGTAAAAATATCCTGCCACCCATGAAAAGGCACCAGCTACTCAAATAAGATCTGAGTAAAGTGGGTACGGTTAAGAAAGGTGGGGCACCGGGTAGTGGTGGCGCACGCCTTTAATCCCAGAACTTGGGAGGCAGAGGCAGGCGGATTTCTGTGAGTTTGAGGCCAGCCTGGTCTCCAAAGCAAGTTCCAGGAAAGGCGCAAAGCTACACAGAGAAACCCTGTCTCGAAAAAACAAAAACAAAGGTGGGGAGTCTCAAGGAGACTTCTTACTGGGGGCTGTTCACCACCCGACATGAGGGTGACTATAGCAGACAGATCATGATGCTCTAAAGACCAAGGCTGAAGATTCTAACTCAGGGGCTGGAAAGACAACTCAATGGTTAAGAGTGTTTACTACTCTGGTGTCCTCTGGAAAGCTGGCTTAGTGGCCATAAATTCCTTTTAGCCGTCTTTATCACGGAAAGTTTTTATTTCACCTTCCATTGTTTTTTTAATAGATAGTTTTGCTGGGTATAATAGTCTTGGTTCCTGGTTGTGGTTTTGGTTGTTGTTTTGTTTTGTTCTCACGACTTGGATCTTTCAGAGGACCTGAGTTTGGTTCCCAGCACCCACACTGAGCAGCTCACAACTGCCTGTAAGTCCAGCTCCAGAGGCCTCTGACACACTTTTCTGGCTTCCATAAGCACTCATATTCACAAACCCACAGACACACAGGCACATAAATTTTTAAATTAAAAAAAGTAAATATTTTAAAATAAGAAGGAGACAGAGAGAGAGAGAGAGAGAGAGAGAGAATTAATGCCAATGGGATTCCAAACTCCATCCCCAGCTCCTCAGCCTGACCCTTGGTTGTCAGCCATGGGGCTTTCTAGATAGCTCACACTGTATAAATCTCACTATAAGCTTTCTGAGCACCACCTCAGGTTTGCGGTTCACAGACTGGAAAAGAAAATGGAGTCATATTTTCCCCAGAAGGAAGAAAATGACTGAATGTTATTAAGAGGACTATTGTCCTCTTTTATGAAGATGTCCTCATAGAAACATTATCTCTGCAAATGGGTACACTGCCCTCTGCTCCAAGCTCAACCATCAACTGGAAACAATGTCTAGCTGTGCCCTGACCACTGGCCCTTCCACCAAAGAACAGGAATGTGACCCTGTCATCCTCATCTGGCTTTGGTGTTACATGCTCAGAAAAGCCTCTGTGATCTCCCATGCCACACCAGACCTCCCCGGTTTATTAAGGGGCATTCATCTTAATTATTGTGGTGTGGACGTAAAAATGCCCCTTCCACATACACTCGGGTGTTCGAACACTCAGTTCCCAGGAGATGGCGCTGTTTAGGGAGGTTTTTGAACCTTTAAGAGGTGGAGGAGCCCTGCTGGAGAAAGGGAGTCACTGGAGGCAGGCTTTGGGGTTTTACAGCCCAGCGTCACTTCCTGTCCACTCTCTACTTCCTGTGTGTGACTGTCATGTGACCACACAGCCTCCCGCTCATGTCACCCTTCCCTGACTACTCCCACGGCTTCCCCGTCCCTCTGGAATTACAGGCCAAAATAAACTGTTTCTCCCTTAAGTTGTTTTATCACAGCGACAGAAGTAACTAAGAGACAGAAACAGTTGGCGGGGAGGGGTAATCCACTGTCAGAATCACTTTCTAGGACAAAAATAGTCTTTATCCATTCAGCCACAGTCCCAAAACCCAGAGCACTCCACAAAGCAGCTTCCATGAAGAAGAGAACCATGGTCCCAAACCTCTGAAACCAGGATCTGAAATAAACCTATTTTGAGGGGGCAAAGGGGTGGGCAACATTATGATAGTTTATTTACTGAGTGAAGAAATAAATTAGGATCTGCTTAAGAATCGAGATGGTGAGCTGGAGAGATGGTTTCATGGGTAAAAGCACTTGCCTTACAAACAGGAGGACCCGAGTTCAAATCCCCAGTATCCCTGTAAGAAGCCAGGTGCGGCTGTACATGTGCCTGTAGCCCCAGAGCTATGGTGGACAGAAATAGAAGGGTTGCTAAGCCTTGCCCGATGTGAGCCAGTAATGGGTTCAGTGAGAGGCCCTGTCTCAAGGGACTAAGTAAAGAGTGAAGAGCAGGACCCCCAGTATCCTTCTCCAGCAAGAGAAGGAGGGGTTCTTTCTCAAGCACAGACATCTGTCCCTTCATCCATCTTGTCTTAAAATCATCAGCAGAAGGTGAGCAGCCCTGAGTCCATGTCCCTCTATGGTAGCTATGGGCTGATCGATCTGAGGGCATCCCCAGCTAGCTAGGGAAAGACTGTATCCTGATGGGCCACCATGGCTCATGCCATGGTTGGTCACATTCTGTCTTCCTGACATCGGCTTCTCTATGGCAAGTGTAGGGGTGTCTGATGCCACCTCCTCCATCAGACTCTCAGGTTTCAAAGCTATGGCTGAGTTTGGAGAATACACAGCCCACTGGCAGGAGGCTGGAAAGCCCTGGGCTGCCAGTCATGGATGTGGTTAGTACTGCCCCAGGGGAGGACGCTGGTCCAGCACTGTGATTACTACCCCTCAACAAGATCACCTTCCTGGGGTTGGGGATTTAGCTCAGTGGTAGAGCGCTTGCCTAGCAAGCACAAGGCCCTGGGTTCAGTCCTCAGCTCAAAAAAAAAAAAAAAAAAAAAAAATCACCTTCCTGGACACCTTTATTATTCAAATGTGTCAGGAAGCTCCTTTGCCATAAACAGTCTCATAACTCAGAATATCCCATTGGGAGGGGAGAGACACACCCCTTTTTGCTTCCTTAATGAAAAATGCAGGAGATAGATTAAAAATAACTCTCTGAGAGGAACAGAATGTTAAGGAGTTTCAGGAACTTTCAGAATGAAATGACAAGCGGAAGGCCTCCTTGTCTTGTGGGGGGTGGGATTAAAAGAGTGTAAAGAATTTCCCAGCACCACTCTGTGGGTGACTAGACTGATGTAGCCCTCAAGAGATATGGTTCCTCTCCAATCCAGGGCCAGCATTACATATGGACACTGGACATGGTCTCCGGATGGCTCAGCTTGTACCATTTCCTTAAGAGTCCAGACCACTAGCCAAGAGCTCTGGGAAGGTCAGGGACACTCAAGTGGTTGAACAACGCCATTCAGGGTGAAGCAGATGATGGATCTGATTTAAGGACAAAAAAGAAGATGTGGTCTCAGGAAGCCTTGGAAAAATAGGTGTTAGGGGTGGGGCTGAAGAGATGACTTTGGTGGGGTTAGTGTCTGGTGTGCAAGCATGAGGAACTGAGTTTGGATCTGAGCACCCACATAAAGTTCGGTGTGGCTGTGGCCATGCACGTGTAACCACAAGGCTGTGGTGCTTGGAGACAGGGAGATCACTAGGATGAGCTTGCTGGCTGCCAGCCTTGCTCCAGGCTCAATAACAAACTCTGTCTCAAAGTGATATGTTCTCCTATGGCCTCTGTGCAACACACACACATACCTGTCTTAAGTCACCAAGACCCAGGGATAAGAACATGGGGCAACCGTGGAGGCCACAGTGTCTACAGTGCCACCGTTCGAGGACACCTTGAGCACCTCCATCTCCCCACCACCACCATCTCCCACTCCACATTGCTCCACCACAGGCTTTAACCATGTTCTGACGATTCCAGCCATGCATGTCCCTTGACTCAGACCTCCTTATTCCACTGGTCCAGTCTCACTGGAGCTGACTCATCAGCAGGCCTCTGCCTCCAAGTCTTCACATATCACCAAGGCATTTCACAACACATGCTCTGTGGACACATGCTCAGCCCCGGCTCCTGGACAGAGCAACTTGGTCTCCTCGTCATACCTGCTATTCTTACCCAGCTCCTGATGATCTCATCAGACATTCCTGGATATGGGAACCTCTGCGCCATCAAGCCCTTGGCCCCCAGAAGCTCTTCCTCCAGCTTGCTATTAGAGGTCACTGCCAAGCTCTTCCTTTCCCAGCCTCTGGGGGGTGGGGGGAAGCAGGCCTCTGGGTATCTATCTGCCTTTTCTCTCTGAACTACATACTCAGAGCCTAGTAACTGCATATTTTATCCTCCTGAGGACCTGCAGTGATCCCTTCTAGCTGCTCACACTCTGGTTGAGCCAAATGGTGCCCAGATACAAGAGCTGCTGTGACCGACACAGACAATGAGGACCGGCCTGAAGAGCCACGGGATCCCACGTATCCACGGGACCCTCAGGGTCAGTAGATTAGCAATGTGCATCGGGAAGGAAAGCTGAGCCAGGTACAATGGAAGAGGAGAATACTGCTGATGGAAAACTAGAGTCCCTGAGAATAGGAGGAGAGAGAGAACAGACAGAGACATTTCCTCAACCACCCCCACCCATCGGCTCCTGCCACTCCCCTGTCCATGTTCTGTCATCAGAAGGGGTGGATTACAAACCCCTGTGCCCACAGAATGGCATGCTCCTCAGAAGGGCAAGCTGCCCTGAGGCAGAGGATCAGGCCTGGGGCTGCCGACCCATAACTGCCGCAAGCTGAGGTTGGAGCCTCGCTCCCAGATGCAGGAGGAGGTCTGGGTGTCTCCAGGGAGAGAGAAAGACAAAGGAGCTGGAATAGCGACTTCAGAGAGCAGCTGCCTCCTGGAAGAGATTTGAGATTTTTTTTTAAATAAAAGCCAGAAAACAGATAACTGCTACTGAAACCGTGAAGGAAATCCACAAAATTCACCAGTGAGGATAAAGGGGCACAAGCTTGTCTTTTTCCTTATTTGTAAGTGTGTGTATGTGTGTGTATGCATGTGAGTGCAGTACCTACAGAGGCCAGAAGAGGGCATCATATCCACTGGAGCAGGAGTTAGAAGTGACCATGAGTGGCCATGTGTGTGCTGGGACCGAGTCCTCGGCAAGAGCAGCCAGGGCACTTTCTAAAGCTCTCACTATGTATCAGCCTTGGGGGACACCAAAGCAAATGGTCCACCCTCCACTTTCAGGGGGCACAGAACACTGGCAGACTGAGAATAAATGGGATACTCAGGACCCATGGCAGGATACTCATGAGGCAGGATGCAGTGACTTATGGGTAGAATGTGAACAAAGAGGTCTAAAAACAAAAGTCTTTACCTCCATCTTCTCTGCAGGGTTGAAATCTCTTCATACTGTGGCAAAGTCTCATGTATGCGGGAAGGCAGGGTCAGCCCTTCAAATAACCAGCTCCAGAGATGAGGTTCCTGACACCAGCACCCCCTGCAGCCCATGCCCCTGGCTTCCAGGTCCTTCACGCAGGGAAACGTGTTTGCAATAGTTCCCTAGGATTGCTCTAAGGATTATCAGAAAAGTGCACCGTTAGGAACACACATCTGCGGGGCAAAAGATGCAGGTTTAACTGAACGGGTCTAGAGATTCACCCTGGCCACCTTTCTGGAGACAGAGGCTTCCTTTAAAAATCAGAAGCACCTTCGGCTCCTTTCCACCTCACAGAGGTCAAAAGGGTGCAGGTCTGCCATGGTAATGGCCAACCCCCAAAGCGCAGAGTTGCTTAAAAAGTAAAAATTGACTCATCCAGATGACTCAGAGAGCAAGTGCATCAACTGCCAAGCCAATGGCCTGAGTTCAATCCCAGACCCCATGAGGTGGGAAAGGGTCAACTGACTCCCCCAAGTTTCCATGTGCCCAGCACTCCGGCACACACACTCGCATGCATGCACTCGAGGGCACATGGGTGTGTGTGTGTGTGTGTGCGTGTGCATGTGTGTGTGTGTGTACACACACACACACACAAACATACACATCTTACACAGAAGAGAGTTTCAATTAATTAATTAATTAATTAATTAATTAAAATAAAGTGGGAGGAGTATGTGACCTCCCATCCCTAGCTGAGGAGTTGTTGACAGCCAGTGGCGCCAGGGGAAGGTGAGTTGCTGTACTTCTGGGACATGGTCCCTGGTTGGCTGGCCACGCTTGAATAGATGGTTCCACACTCAAGTTTATACGGGCAGCACTAAGTGGATTCAGTAGGTTATTTAAAAAAAAAAAAAAAAAAAAAAAAGGACATGAAGTTGGGAGAGAGATTCGGGATGTGGGAAGAGGGCCCAGGAGAAATTAAAGAGGGGAGAGAGGAGGTGAATCTGATTGAAATACATTGTATATATGTAAGCAATGCTCAGAGAATAAATAAAATGTTGTACAAAAGGTAAAATTAAGTAAAAATGAAAATGCATCCCTTATATGCACATCACTAGTTCCAGTGTGGTTTGTAGCTGCCCCAAGGAGCCACAAGCTGCACCCCATGGGCTGAATGTGGCCCATGGTTTTGTTTTGTTTTGTTTTGTTTTTGTCACTGAATCAAAATCTCTCTCTCTCCTTCCCTCCCTCCATCTCCCTCCCCCTCCCCAGTCCCATGTAACACAGGCTGGCCTAGAACTTGGTATGTAACTGAGGATAACCTTGAACTCCTGACCCGCCTGCCTCCACCTCCCGAATGCTGAAATTACAGGTGTAATTACAGGTGTAACCACCATGCCTGTTTTGTGTGGTGCTGGGGATGGAGCCCAGGGCTTCATACATGCCAGGCAAGCACTCTTCCAACTGAGCCACATCCCCAGCCTGTGACTGAAGCCCCACGCACCACTACCATGCTGCTCAGGCTCTGTGTGCAATGAGAGGCAGGTGCCAAAGCCAAAGCATTCATCACATGGCCTTCCTCAGAAGATCGTGCTGACCCCGGGGAAGAGTTCTAGAAAGTTCCTAGAAAGTTCCAAAGTACTGATAAACACTCTGACATGGAAGAAACACAAGCAGCAGCCGCTGACTACTCACTGGCCACAAACCCAGGCACTAGAGCCATGGCAACTCAAAAGTGAATCTACCAGAGCGACCATGCAGTTCCAGATCTCTTCAGCACCTCTTATGTTATGTTTTGTATGTTAAACACGGGTACACGTCTGTACATGTTCATGTGTGGAGGTGTGTATATGTGCATGTAGTGTGTGTATGTGTGTGTGTATGTTATGTGGTAGTTGTGTAGTGGGTATAGGTGTGTGTAGTGGGTGTGTGGGGGTGTGGGGGGGTGTGGTGTATGTAATGCAGTAGGTATGTAGTAGGGGTGTGTGTGGTGTGTATGTGTGTTAAGTGTGTGTATGGTGTGTGTAGTGTATGTGGTGTGTGGTGTGCATGTGTGTGGTGAGTTTGTATGTATGTGTGTGTGTGTGTGTGGTATGTGTGTATGCTTGGTGTGTATGTGGAGGGTATGATTGTGTGTGTGTATGTGTATGTGGTATGTGTATGTATGTATGGTGTGTATATGTGTGGTGTGGAAGGGTGATACGTGTACGGTGGGTATGGGTGTGTAACTGTGCATGTATATGTGTGGTATGTGTATTCGTGGTGGTGTGGTGGGTGTATATTGTGTGCGTATGTGTGTGGTGTGATGTGTGTGTGTGTGACGTGTGTGTGTGTGTGTGTGTGTGTGTGTGTGTGTGTGTGCATTCCTGTGAAAGCCACAAGTCACTCCAGGTGTTCTTTAGATGCTGGCTGTGTGTTTCTGGACAGGGTTTCTCACGTCCTGAACTTCACCAAGTAAGGCAGGCTACCCAGCAAGCTGCAGGAATCTGCCTGTCTCATCATGTAATTACAAGCAAGCACCACCACACCCAAGGTTTTCTGGTCTGGGGTTTGGGGTTTTTGGTTTTGGTTTGTTTGTTTGTTTGTTTGTTTGTTTGTTTGGTAGGTAGGTAGGTAGGTAGGTAGGTTGGTTGGTTGGTTGGTTGGTTGGTTGGTTTTGTTTTTTCAGGTTTTGGGCATTGAACTCAGGTCCTCATTGCTGACTGAGGCATCTCCCCAGCACCAAACCCTTTGCTTTTAAAAATCCCAGGACCCTTGAAAATCATCTACCCCAGAAGACTCATGTGGGAAAGGCATGATCTGGTCTAGTCAACCCACTCAAGAAACTGGAAAAGTAAAGAATGAGCACGCTTGGTATGTACATGTACACACACACACACACACACACACACACACACACACACATCACCCCACACTCCCCTGCTTTGATGAAATGATTTTCTTATGCAAACCCCAGTCTTACCCTGGCTGGCCAATCTCTCTCTGCCCTTCAGGAAAGCACCCCCATCCCCCCCCCAATCTCATCCACCTCCACCCCCTGTGCCTTCCTGGACTGAGCAGAATTACAGGACCTGATTTCCTTTAGTCACTGAGCCCAAGCTGTGATTCCCACAAACGCCCCCAAGAGCTGGGCTTCACTGTCAGCCTGTGGTTCCCAAGGTGGCGGCTACCCCTGCATTTTATTGGTGTTCAACTCCCAGGCCCTCCCTCTCCATTCTCTCCGACCCCTGCTTTATTCCTCCTTCTCCGCCTCCTACTTCATCGCCTCCACTGTTCAAATGCGCGGAGGCCGCCCCCACTCGGACCCCCCACCTCCCAATTAGGAATCACTCCAGAATCCCCTCGAACCATCAACGGTTGGCTGTCGCCTTTCTATAAACCTCCAAGTACTTATTTCTTTTAATACGCAAGGAGCCTTCTGTTCAGATTGCTCGGGGGCTTGGATGGTGAGGTGTAGTCTCCGTTTTTTAATGAGTGCGATTCAGCCTCGAATCATTTCAACCTCTGCACTAAAAGGTCTCTTGTTAGCTTCACAGAGGGGAGGAAAAGTGTCAGCGCATGGCATTTAAGACCTCGCTTCTTAACCCAGAGCTGTTCCACGGTTTCAATCCTGATTGGAAACAAGCACCCAGCGAGGCGTCTTATAAGCCCCGTAAGGAAAATGGAAGCGAAGGACCCAGATGCCCTCAGTCGTTCCCACACAGGGCAAGGACGGTCTCCTTCTCTTCCCCTGTGTCATGTTTATAGACAGAAATGTTTTCTCTTTTAAGCTTTAAGCAACAACAACAAAAAAGAAAAAAAACTTGTTATCACAAACAGCCTATATGAAAGACCTTCAAATAGCACCCAGGCCCCAGCTCCCTGATGATAATTAATTGCAATGCTAAGGGACTGCTAACTTGTGGTATCCTGGCTGGCAGTGGAATGATAGGAATAAGCAGAAACATCCCACATGCACACATACACACACACACACACACACACACACACACACACACACACACACGCATGCATGCACATGCACCCATGCATGCACACACGCACATCTGGATTAGGTGGGCACCCCCTTCATCTTCCCTGTGCAACAGCTGGCATGTATAGACTCGCAGCAGAGAACTGAGCCTACAAGAACTCAGTGTCTGTCGGTGTTCATGTTTTACACTTACTATTTTATTCTAGATGCCAGATTTTTAAAAAAGAAGGAAAAAAAAAAGGACAGGGTGCATGGTTTTTAATGGCAACTTGGCATTCCTAACGGGGCATCGGTCTACATAGGTGGGTCTGAGCCAGAGCCCCCCATCTCTGTCCAAACAAGCCCTACTTGAAAGCTCCATTCAGCTCTCCAGGGCCATGTGCATGAGCAAAACAATAAGATATTGAGCAGGGACAAGGGCCGTCTTCTGTTGAGCCTGGCCCTGTTCCTGGGGAAGAACATGAGGACAACCTGCCCACACAGCGATTAACAAGGCAGGGACAACCCAGAGGGCACTGTGATTGGCCATGGCATGGTGACAAGCAGAGTCAGCACACATCATCCTAAGAGTCCCTGCAACCTCTGGGCTTCAGCGACAGTCACCTGCCCCTACCAAAGGGCTGTGCTCAATAAACTCACATGCACTGAGGCCTTCCAAGGGTAGAAAGAGAACAAAGAAGGTGAAGCAGGAGGTTTGGGGGGAGAGATGGCTTGGTGGCTAAGGGTGTCTGTTCGCCACGCATGAGGGCTTGAGTTTGAATCTCTAACACCCGTAAAGACCGGACATGGAGCAGGTGGACGCCGAGAGCTCACTCACCATTGAGCCCAGTCCGAACACTGAGCTTTTTGGTTCAGTGAGCGATTCAAAACGATGAGGCAAAGTGATGGAAAAAGACACTCCCTAAGTCTTTCTGCCATCCAAGGGCATGTGTGTGGCCCACACACTCAAGTGCATGCACCATACACACATACACACACATACACACACACACACACACACACACACACACACACACACACCATGCATGCACACACATACACACACACACACACATACACCAAACATACATACATACACACACACTACACATGCACACACATACACACAACACACATGCACACACATACACACACACACATACATACACACACAGGTGCACACACACAGTGTACAGAGAGGAAGAATGAGTCCGTGGTACGTAAGAGCAGGCATGGGAAAGAGTTCCCGGGACAAAGGTGAGAAAGTCATCAAGGTGTCACAACGTTCTTCCCCAGGCTAGTCACGTGACTCGACCCACCACAATTCGTCAACACGCACATGCACAATGGATGTGTCTTACTGTATCAAAATTACACCTTAAATTTTTCCATTTTTCAAAAAAAGCAATCACAGGAGAAAAATTACCTCAAGAGGGGGGAGGAGTCGGATCGACAGAAACAGGGTAAGCCAGAAGACAGCATAATGATATATTCAGTGTTGAGAGAAAATAACTGCCAGCTTAGATTTCTATTAGCAAGAGAGATACCCTTCCAGGATTTAAAAAAAGAAAGAAAAGAAATAAAGACATTTTCAGACAAACAAAAACTGATACAATTTACCTGTGGCAGACACGGTTAAACAGAGCAGGGGCGGCACAGGAGAACAAGCCAGATGGAAGCGGGTGGAGGCAGGAAGAGAGAGTGGAGGGAAGGATAGATGTGTGCCGGTGTGGAAATAATTAGCAATTATCTTGCAGTCTTCTTTTATATCCACTTTCCTTACATGTATATGTGTGCCTGTGTATGCATATGCACGTGAGTGCAGTGTCTACTGAGGCCAATAGAGGGCATCAGAACCCCTGGAACTAGAGTTACAGGCAGTTGTGAGCCACCATGTGGGTGCTGGGAATTGAACCCAGTCTTCTGTAAGAGCAGTCTGTGCTCTAACCACTGAGCCACCTCTCCAGCCCCAACGCTCATGGTTTCTACTAGTTTATTTTTTGGCTACTGTTGACATGGCAGACAAATAAAAAAAAAAAAAAAAGAGACCTATCTACACATACACATGTACAGCCACGTGCATGCTTATACACACACAAAAAGTGTACAAAGGTTTGTGATCCCATCTGTAAACACCTGTGGATGAAAAAAAAGAGTGTACACACACACACACACACACACACACACACACACACACACACACACACGAAGCAGGAGAGAAAACTGTCCCCAACAGAATGTCAGAAATGGGGAAAGAGGAAAAGGACCAAGGTACCAGAAAAACAGCAGCTATGTGTTGTTCCACATCTATTCCATTCCCCAGCATCAATGGGACCTTGCAAGGCTTTGCGGCCACAGGGAATGACGTAAATAAGAATGCTTCATGTGAACAGCAAGATGTGGATTTTAAAAAGTACAATGTTGCTAGGAGGTGGTGACACACGCCTTTAGTCCCAGCACTCAGGAGGCAGACATAAGCAGATCTCTGAGCTCTAGGTCAGCCTGGTCTACAGAGTTCGAGGGCAGCCAGGGCTATACAGAGAAACCCTGACTCAGATAAGGAGGTCTTCTTGGGCCATGTTCCGTAGCCTGCATGTAAGATGAGGCCTAACTCCATCTTCCACAGCAAGGGGAGGAATTGAGAATGAATAAAGAACACCCCTTCTTTGATCCATGGATATCCCAAGTTAGGCACGGTACTCCCCAGCCCCACTGAAGGCAAGTTGAACAAATCACTACAGAGGCTGGGAAATCTACCTTCATCCTGCCTGCCCTTCCCAATCTGGCTCAATTTCAAGCTGACTGACTCTGTTCAGACACAAATAGTATGCTCTACAGGGGTCCTGGAGATCTCAGCAGCCCACGATCATGTCCAGAGCATCTCAGAATCAGCCTAGGATCTCATTTCCAAAATGAAATGAACTAAACCAAAACAAGCCCTTTGGGAACCCTTTGAACAGTAGAACTTCAACTTTAGAAGCCGTCAAGCAGATATAGAAGGCTGCTTCCTACTTTACTGTCACAAAGACGCCAGAGAAAACAAACAGAATAAAGTCTACCATTGGTAACAGATTTTTTTTAAAGATTTATTGATTTATTTAATATGTATACAGTGTTCTGTCTGCACATATCCCTGCAGGCCAGAAGAGGGCACCAGATCTCATTACAGATGGTTGTGAGCCACCATGTGGGTGCTGGGAATTGAACTTAGGACCTTTAGAAGAGCAGCCAGTGCTCTTAACCTCTGAGCCATCTCTCCAGCCTGATTGTTAACAGATTTTTAAGGGGAGAAAAAAAACAACACATTTTTCTTGCGGTCTCAATGGCTTGACAATTTTTTTTTTTACATGTAAGCACAGCCAGCTGTAAGTCCACTTTGGTTATAAATGTTTAATAATAATGTTTCCATCTGAGCCGAAGGTAAACCCACTTTCTGTCTGAAAAGTGTTAGCAAGAACACAGACCAAAAGCCACCCCCGGCGTGATGAGCGCCCCATGCTCCCTAATGTGATCTGAAGTTGCTTCCCCCAGATCCAAGAGTCCTTGGCAGGGGAGGATGGACAGGTGTGCTGGTTATGGTTAGTTTTATAGTGTCTTGACTCAGGCTAAAGTCATCTGAGAGGAGGAACTTCAACTTGAGAAAGGACCTCCATAAGAGCTGGCTGAAGGCAAGCCTGTGGAGCATTTTCTTAATCAGTGATTGGTGGGGGAGAGTCCAGCACGCTGCAGATGGTGCTACCTCTGGGCTGGTTGTCAAGCAGGCTGAACAAAGCTACCGGAGCAAGACTGTAAGCAACACCCCTCCATGGCCACTCCATCAGCGTCTGCCTCCAGGTTCCCACCTGTTTGAGCTTCCTTCAGCAGACTATGATTTGGGATGTATAAGCCAAATAAACCCTTTTCCCCTCCAAGTTGCTTTCTTTGGTCATGGTGTTTCATCACAGCAATAGAAACTCTAAGACATCAGGTAATCGTGGAGAGGGCAGGTCAGAAGCAAGTCCCTAACAGGATTATTGGCCCAGTAGCAACAACAGGCGACTGAGACTTCACCACCACTGGACCTATTAAGTGCCCTAGACCCTCATTCAAGTTCCTCATTCCCCTGCAGAAAAGACTCTCAGGACCAATCAGAAGGAAGAATTGGAACTTACAAAGACCAGATTTTGGTGTAGAATTAAGGGGAGACTCAGCAAAAGACCAGCGCACACCCTAAACACCAGTGCACAGTTCTCAACAAGGTGTTTTCTAGGCTGGGTTTTGGTTTTGAAGACAAGGTCTCAGTTGGTCCAGGGTAAGCCTCGAAGTCACTAAGCAGCCAAGGATGACCTTGAACTTCTGATCCTGCTGCCTCTACCTCAATTACAGGTGTGCACTGCTTAGGTGTTGGGGCTCAAACGTGGGTGCTTTGTGCATGCTGAGTAAGCACCCTATCCACTGATCCAGAGCCCCAGCCCTGTAACTGTCATAACTATAGCCTTGTATATCTGCTTGACAACTTCTAAAGTTGAAGTTCTACTGTTCAAAGGGTTCCCAAAGGGCGCTTATTTTGGTTTAGTTCATTTCATTTTGGAAATGAGATCCTAGGCTGATTCCTGAGATGCCCTGGACATGATCATGGGCTGCTGAGATCTCCAGGACCCCCTGCAGGAGGGAATCAGAGCATACTGTTTGTGTCTGAATAGAGTGAGCTAGCTTGTTGGCAGGATTCTCATGTTACAGGCTCATAGCCAGGATGGGAAGAGTGTTTGCTCACAGGTCATACATATGGGCCTTACGCCTTAAGCTCCTGGCCATGTTAAATACTTCCATTTCAAATAGCTCCATGTAAAAGGAATATTGTCCCCCTCCAGGCAAATATTGTCCTGTCCCCTCTCACAACAAATTTTATTAGCTGTGCTAAAAATTTTCAGCATCCAACTAATGGCAGGCTTCCACCAGACTCCAGGGTGAGGGGCTCCCTTCTCTTTCTGTGTTCCCCTGATTCTTCATCTTTCTAGCCTGCCTGTTCCCAGAAAAGAGTATCCCATAGCTCCCCCTCCCTTATGCCCAATAGCATGCACAGCCAGAGGAAGGAAGCCCCAGAAATATTTCACTTACAGACCTGGACATTGCCATCCCAGCCTACTTCTCAGGGTGTTAACAAAGGCGTCTTTTTGTGATCTAGGCAGGACCCCTGTAGAACACACACCTGGGTCTCCCACTCTGTGGAATTAAAAGGGCCATCTATGTTCTCACTGCCCATGATCCTCCTGCCTGCTGTTCAGCAACTCAAGGCCTGGGGGACCTTCGTTACTGAACACGTTATACCCAAAGCAACACATTTCTGAGCAGCTTTTCTTTCCCTGCCTCGAGTGATGCTAAAGGAGGTTCTTCCGTTACTCTTGTCTCAGGGGCAGGACAGGGCTCAGCTGTCTGGCCCTGTTAGTTCTACATAGTAGGAGACAGAAGGAGAAAACAGAAACTGGGAACCACACGCAGAAGGCCTTGGGTTCCTTCCTCAGCACTCCAAAAATTGGGTATGGTAGCAGACCCTTACAATCCCAACACTTGGGAAGCCGAGGCCATAGGATCAGAAGTTCAAAGTTACCCTCAGCTGCATAGAGAGTTCAAAGCCAACCTAGAGCACACAAAACCCCATCTTAAAAAAAAAATTATTTATTTCAAGACTAAAGTAAGAGGGTCATACAAAAGCGGGCATTTCTACACATAAATCTCAACTCCACTCACAGGACAGACTACGATTAAGATGTGGCTCAAAGAAAACACCTCCATGGGCTTAGCTTGAATCCCTTACCTTCCCTGTGACAAGGATGAGAAACTGAGGCACAGAGGCAAAGTCAGAGGTCTGGGATTACATGGTTAAATAAATGCCAGTGTGTAGGGTAAGCCCAATTCTGGCTACAACGACCGTATTTTTAAACTATGGAAGTTTCTAGAAAATTCCAGAAAAGCCATAAAACTTCCCCCAGTTCATGGGTAATCTTTAAATCCATGGAACTGTGGGCCCTGCCTGGTTCAAAACCCAATCTCTCCACTGACTCTCAATTGCCAAGGCCACCTCCCTCCATCTTCCAGGGGCAGGGCGTGGGGGGGGGGGGACATGTATGTGACAATTTTCTCTCTCCCAACACCTTCTGAGCCTCTTGTGTCCTCTTTAGCAAGCCCCAGCCAGGATTCCCCATAAAGCATGTGCTTTATTTACTGTCATGGAGAAACACAAACTAGTCCTGGAATCCTCCTGAAGGGTCTAATTCCATTTGCCTAATGGCATTGGGGGGCGGGGAATATGCTCTGGGAGAAAACTGCCTTTTAAAACTACTGCATTTGGATTAAAATCCTTGGGGGTATGAATCTACCAAGAGATAAAATTTCCTAGAACTTGCTGTATAGACCAGGCTGGCTTTGAGCTCACAGAGATCCACCTGCCTCTGCCTCCCAGGTGCTGGGGCTAAAGGTGTGTGCCACCATGTCCCACCTGTCTCATTTGATTTCCACCCATCAGGTACAAGATACAGAATTCCCATTTACGCCTGTCCCCCCCACCATCCCACCCCACCCCACTTCCCCACCCCACCCCCATTTAACCTAGACAGTGCCAGTTCCTTCCAGTTCACCCTGGATTCGGTGGTCCCAGCCTGGTGCCCTGAGGGACCAGCCTTTCTCCTACCTCTTTCCAGTTGCTAACAAAGGGGCTGTGGTTAGCTTCTCAGGCAGCTCTCCATTGTTTCTTTCTAAATGGAAACCTTTTATTTGCTTATCAATCACTGGGACAGGCTTCATTGTTGAAAAGAGAAGCGCTTTCCCATCTCTCGGGAAACCATCACTCTCCCTGCCCACCTTCCCGCCCCCTTTGGATACAGACCTGGATACTAATGATGTTAATTTCAGAGATGCTCACAGGACATTTATTTTCTGTCAGACAATGTTGCAAATGCTTTTCATAGGGGGAAAAAGTCATTTGTTGGATCTCACAAAATATCCCCCCTTCCTTGAAGTTGAAGAAACTGATGCAAAAGTTAAATAATGTGTCCTGGAGGTGTAACTAGAAATACAATGTTCCTGGGAAAAAAAAAAAAAAAAAGTAGCTAACTAACACCCAATCCAGGTTCTTTTGTTTGTTTGGTCTTTGTTCGTTTTGGGGGGTGGAGACAGTAGGGAGCAGAGGGGACAGTGGGAAACCAGAGCCTGGGCTTCATCTGAGGAACACACAGAGTGGCCCTACCTCGGCAAATTCAAGCCTCGCCTGACCCAATATGGTCAGCTTCAAGATTTTCCAGAAACTCCTGAAGTGATGCTTCCAGTCAAGTCCATTTTTAAAACTGTGTGTGTGAGCTCATGTGGGCCTGGATGCGCCACAGCCTTGGTGGGGATGGAGGACAGAGAACAAGCTTGGATATTAGTCCTTTTCTTCCACCTTGCCTGAGACAGGACCTCTCTTGTGGGCTGCTGTGAACGGCAGCACACTATGAGCTTGTCTCCATAGAAACGGTGAGATTGTGGACAGAGATTCTGTGCCCAAGGTTCTATGGGTTCTGGGGATCCAAACATACAGGTCCTCCTGTTCCTGCAACAAGCACTTTGCTCCCTAAGACATCTCCCCAGCCCAAATCTGAACTTGAGGATGGGGAAGAAAACACAGAGGCAAGCGAGTAAAGGGATGGTCTATGGACTGGTGATTGGACACAAGCATTGGCAACCAAACCCACTGTCACCATGTAACCACAGTGTCCCTTCCAACAGGACCAAAAGAGAGACCGAACGTGACAATAAACGCTCCAGCAGCCATGGAGGCTCACACCTATAATGGGAGGCTGAGGCTGGAGGATTGCCATGAGTTCAAGACCAATCTGGGCTACAAGGTGAGTCCTATGCCAGCATGGGTTACGAAAGATCCTGTCTCAAAAACAAAGTAACAATCATGTCTTTTCTTTGCAGGTCTTCAATCAAAAGTGAGACAAGGGGCCCTGGCTCCTTCGTTAAGGGAAAGCAACAGTGGCCCTAATGAGTCACTCTCCACCGAAAGTTGTCAAATCCATCATCCCTGTTTTATTTTCTGAAAGTGATTAAATACCACTTTCTCCGCTTTGGTAGCAAGATGCCAGCGACAGCCAATCTATCACTACATCTGATCTATGCCGGCATCTGCCGATGTTTAACTGGGGAGTTTCGCATCCATCATTTCCTACCTGAATCACTTTTTGAAAAAGAAGAGAAAGTTTAATTCCGCCTCTCCACATCAGGGGAATTAAATAGCGTGAGCTTTTCTCCCACAAAACACCAGCAAAGGATCCTTAAAACCCAACCAAAAGGATGCATACCCAGAAGAAGATGGCAAGGGCGCTCCAAAGTACAGTGCCCACAGATGCCAAGAGAGGACATTGGATCTCCATTCAAGAACTGGAGTTACAGACTGTTGTGAGCCACCATGTGAGTGCTGGGGATCGAACCCAGGTCCTCTGTAAGAGCAGTCAGTGCTCTTAACCACTGAATCACCTCTCCAGCCCTCTTATTGTTTTTTCAACTTGGTAATATGTTCATCTTAGCCATGGCAATTACATGTGTCACTGGCTTTAAATAGCTTCTGGGATGTGCAACTTTGGGGATGTGCCTTTTCCCTCTATTTCTAGACCTTTCTTACCACTCCAAAAGGAAACTCTGTCCTCATTAACAGTCACTGCCCATCATCTCATCCCCTCATACCAGCCTGGGAAGGCACAACCATGAGACTTCTTCCTGTCCCTGTGGATTTGGTTATTCTGGGCATTCCCATGATTCCTTTAAACAGAATATGAAGACTTTTTCCTCATCCTGGTCCTTCAATTCTATAGCATTCTCTCTCTCTCTCTCTCTCTCTCTCTCTCTCTCTCTCTCTCTCTCTCTCTGTCTCTCTCTCTTTCTCTTTCCCCCCTCCCTCCCTCCCTCCCTTCCTCCCTCTGTGTGTGTATGTGCAGTGTGCAGTGTGTGTGTGTGTATGTGCAGTGTGTGTGTGTGTGTGTCTCCCAGGGATGAGAACCATGGCCTTGCACATGCTAGGCGGGTGCTCCACCACTGAGCCACGCCCCCAGCCCCTCACTAAGAAGGTGCTCTACCACCACTGAGCAATGCCACAGCTCTTTCTCCATCATTTCCCAGATACTCCCATGCTACCACTTTGCCCATTCATTCCATCTCACAGAGAGACCAGTATTTTCTTGTCCACCCAGAGATGAGGAGGATGTAGATCCCTCTTTCATGGCTGATGGGAATGTAATTGGGGCGGGTGCCATGAGACGCAATCTATTGCATTAAGCTGAGCAAACAGCTCCACCTCTTGAGTGGAAAGCAGGTGTTCAAACAGAAACCTACATAAGCTGTTTGTGACAACAGCATTCATAATAGCCACGGGAGGGAGGGAGGGGGACCACCGATGCCCACCCTTGTATTTCAAGGAAGCATCCTCCTTGTAGTGAGGTCACATTAAGGCAGAACTTCAGACCCACAGCACTGAGGACATCCTTACCATGGGCAGCCCAAAGAACAGAGTCCAAACACAGAAGTAGGGTTATCTGCCCTCCCATCCCATGATTCCCCAGAGCAGCCACTCCTGAGGGAACGGTAAACAAAACCCTGTGTGCTACAGTAAGGTATTTTGTTGAGTCTCTCTTTCTTAGATGCTTTTGTTCAAATTCTGTCAACTACCAGATGGAGTTTGGTGGCTCTCAAAACCCACGTCTACCAAAATTATAGAGCTGTGCTCTAGAGATGGACCTGGATTGAGGGCCAAACGCGATCTGGTACCCACAGAGATGCAGAAGGTAACCTGGACACTGAGAAGAGACGCACAGCAGAGTGGACATATCGCACAAAGCTGAAGAGAAGAGTCATGAGTACAGTCATGAGTGAAGGGTACAGCCATGATGGTGGGGAAGTAAAATACAGAAGTGTGAGGCAGCTGCTCCTAAGAGTCCGACTGTAGGAGTCCATTGACCTGTGTATTCTGGCAAAGTGATTCCCCTACATCTTAGAAGAGACCTCTTGCTTTCATGGCAGGAGGCACAGCAGGAGACCTTCTAGAGAAGAACCAGCGATCTTAGCTCAATTTGGGTGCTGGTCGCCTTATGCATTCAACTTTGTGACATTCTGTCAAAAGGCGCCTCAGGCCCCCCATGTCTGGGGGTTGTGTTTTATCTCCTTCTGTTAAAGTGTTCAAAGGGAGCTGGAGAGATGGCTCCGCCAGTTAAGAGTGGTTGCTGCCCTCTCAGAGGGTCCAAGTTTGGTTCCCACATCGTGTGGTTCACAGCGACCTGTAACTCCAGTTCCAGGGGATCTGACGCAGGTTATGGGGGACTCATTCTGAGATGACCTGGCAGGACCTGGCAGGGAGAGCCTACAACATCTTATACATGTCATCTTCAGCATTCACTTAAGACAAGACAAAGGCGCCCCAACAGATACCTCCTCCCAGATGCCTGGACACAAATGACCTTTCACAGGGAACATTTGTCCTTCTGTTTGTGGGACCGATGTCCTGACTGTGAAAGCTGCATGTGGAGTCTAGAGCAGATAGGGGTGATGGTTAATCTCAACTGTCAACTTGGTGAGATATGGAATCACCTGGGAGAGTGGCAGCTGGGTGTGCCTATGTGGGGATAATCTTGATGGGTTAACTGAGGTTTAAAAAAAAAAAAAAAGACCCATCCACTCCAGGTGGCTCCATTCCCCGGGCTTGGATCCTAGGCTGTGCAAAAAGGAGAGGAAGGTGAGTTAAGCTCCAGCATTGCTCTTTCTCTCTTCTTCCTGACTGTGGCTAGGACATGACCATGCCCCATGCTCCTGCACTTGACTTCCTCACACGGACTGTGGGGAAGTCACAGTACCCTTGAACTGTGAGCCAGCACCAGCCCTTCCTCCCTGACATGGCTTCTATCAGGGTGTTGTGTCCCAGCAAGAGGGACAAGAGCTGAGACATGAGGGAGGAAAGGCATTTCCCATGGATGTGGAGATGAATCTGAGCTAAGCTGGGCACCAGCATCACCCACGAACACAACAGAATACAGGCCAGTCCATTATACCCCAGAGTGCCCACGACAAAAAGCGTGGCACTGTTGGTTTTAGGCCAATGCACATCCATCGGTGAACCTTTAAAATACATTAGAGGGCTGGAGTGATGGCTCAGAGGTGAAGAGCACTGGCTGCTCTTCCAGAGGACCTGAGTTCAATTCCCAGCAACCACATGGTGGCTTACAACCATCTACAGTTGGATCTGATGCCCTCTTCTGGCATACAGACAGGATGCTGTGTGTATAATAAATAAATCGGTCAAATAAATAAATAGATAGATAGGTAGGTAGGTAGGTAGATACATGATAGATGGATGGATGGATGGATGGATGGATGGATGGATGGATAGATAGTAGATAGATAGATAGATAGATAGATAGATAAGATAGTAAGTAAATAAACATCAGAGCGGGGCAGTGGTGGTGCATGCCTTTAATCCCAGCACTCGGGTGGCAGAGCCAGGCGGATCTCTGTGAGTTCGAGGCCAGCCTGGTCTACAGAGCAAGATCCAGGACAGATACCATAACTATACAGAGAAACCTTGTCTCAAAAAAACAAAATAAAATAAAATACATTAGAAATGAAAGTGAGAGTCTGCCTCTGCTCATACATGGCACAGGTGAGGCTCTCACGCTCCTATGCCTCTTCTGCCAGCAGGCAACAAGCCGGCAAATCACATGCCACATTCTAACACTAGTCTTTTTTTTTTTTTTAATTACATGCATTTCCTTGGCTCTTCCATCTTTTGTTGCCCTCTAACAAAATAAAGCTTTCTCCTGGCTCCACTCTCCCTCACCCATGTGATTATAGTGGCCATCTTCCAATTAAAACCTGGCCCACGCATGTGCCCCAATCGCAAGCTGGGACTGGAGCCAGCCTGGCTGAGCATGGAGATCACACCTCGCTCTGGCTCAGAGGATTAGCAAAAGTAATTCCCCCAAAGAGGCTGTACCCAGCCCACTCACATCACAGCCACCCACACCCCAGGCACTGTAGATCAGAGCACCGTGACCCATGTTGCAGAGCCAGAGAGGCACCTCCAGCCATGCTGCACCCCAGTTCTCCACACAGAGCTGTCAGGCACCACAGTGAGTCCGTAGAGTTATCTGGAATGGGACCCAAGTCCTACGAATCCCATGACGTCAACTACCCATCCTCCAACAAGCCCCTGGACTACAGTTTGTGTCTCAAGCCATTGTCCATACCTAGCCAGTTATTGCCTCCCCCACTATGACTCCCTCTACAACTAGTCAGAAGATGCTTCATTGCTGCTGATGTTGTTGGTACCCCAAACCCACCATTCTGGAAGCAGCAGTCTGTAATAGATTCAGATAAAAGAGGAGGCTGATGAGCCATGTGACCACCAGGCTCATTATAGTGAGGACACTCACTGAGAATATTCAATACAGTCGTTCCTCTCCAGTCCAGACTCTTCCCCATCCTCAACCTCCATCCATGGCCACACTCCCCAGAATTCCCACCCAGAAGACTGATGTCTCTCTGCCCAGGTACCCAGAGATGGACCATTTGTCCCTCTTCATGTTAGCCATCTATGGTGGTTTGAAAATGGCCCCCAGAGGCTCATATGTTGAATGCTTGGTCCTCAGTTAATGGAACTGTTTAGGAAGAATCAGGAGGTGTGGTTTTGTTGGGAAAGGTATGGCCTTGTTTGAGAAGGTACATCACTGGGGATGGGCTTTAAGGTTTCAAAAACTCCTGCCAGTACCCCCTCCTAACTGTCTCTGTCTCTCTCTCTCTCTCTCTCTCTCTCTCTCTCTCTCTCTCTCTCTCTCTCTCTCCCCTACAGATCAGAATATAAAACTCTCAGCTACTGCTCCAGCACCATGTCTGCCTGGTTCCCACCATGATGACCCTAAAACTGTAAGCAAACCCCCAGTTAAATACTTTCTTTTATAAGAGTTGCCTTGTGTCTCTCCATAGCAACAGAACTGACTAAAAGAGTCATATATCTCATTTACATATGACTTGGTGGTGGATTTTTTATTTCCCGTGTCACCACCAGTATGAAGAGGACTCTCATTACAAAGGCAATGAGCAGGAAGGTGTGCTCCTTTTTTGTTAAGTCTCAAGGATGACAGCAGATGCCCTGCTTGGTCCCCTGGGCTCTGTTGCTTATGGCGGCCAGAGGTTCTTCTCATGATGCAAAGCAGGTCATGCACCCTGAGCTTCAAAACCCTGCAGCAGTGCCGAGCCGAGCCTGAATAAAATCTGAGGTCTTTTCAAAACGCACAGAGCCCTGGGAGAATGCCACCATTGGCCATCTTGCTGGCCAGGCACTCCCACCCTTGCCCCCTTGCACAGTGGTGTCCCTGACCTCTATATTGACCCTTGAACATGCCACAGTTGGCTGCCTGGGGGTCAGGGCCAAGTCTTCCCTTCATCTCTCCATGACACACCCCACACCTCCTCTGGGTTCTGTTCCCCAGAGAAGTCATCCTCCACTGACCTACCAAAAGGAAACTTCCAAGTCCTATGCTGTTCTCCTGCTGGTGTTTATCATCTCCTGACACAAAAGAACACCACGCTTTCAACAAGTCTGTCTCTATGAGCAATGGTAAGCTTCGGAGAGCAGAGACTCACTGTCTCTGTGACAGCTAGGGCTTCCGGACCTGCTGGTGGACCCACAGGACACTGGAGGCAGAGGGGACTTTGGGAACTTGATGTGGTTCCAGGGATGTGCACAGACTACCACCCCAGCCCTTCACACCTTCTCTCCTCTGTCTGGAAAGTTCTTCCCCAGACCCCTGCATGGCTTATCCCCATTCTTCCCGTCTCAGGCCAACAGTACATCCCCAGACAGGCCTTCCCTCCACACATGTCTCCAGGTGCTCTATCTCTCTCTCCCATCTCCTCCATCCCACAGTCCTCTTTCAACTCTGCCCCTCTCACATCATGACCCACGGGAGCCAGGAATTCCATCTGAGCAACAGGATGACATCAGGGCCCCCAGTGTAACAGAACCTGGTCACATGCTCACTGCGTGCGTGCGTGTGTGCGTGCGTGGGTGCGTGCGTGCGTGCCTGCCTGCGTGCCTGCGAATGTATGCCTGTGAGGAGGGTATATGCTAGAATGGAACTCAGGATACTTGCTCACTGGTAAGCACTCTACCACTGAGATCCACCCCCAAGCCTAGTTCCAGGCTTTCAGCTAGGCGAGCCCCTGGCTTTGACATTCATCTGGCCTTGGGTGGGGTTGCAATGGTGTGTGTGGCTGTAAAGAAACCCAATGTAGCGTTTGGTTTGTTCCCTCCTCTCGCCTGAGGGCCTAGAGCTTTTCTCAGCTGGGTGGCAAGGCTTATATCAGAAAGGGTCCTGCATGTGTTTTCTGGCCACAGAAAAACATCAGGGCTGGGGAGGTGGCTCAGTCAGAAAAGTGCTCACCATGCAACCATAAGGACCTGAGTTTGATCCCCGAACCTATGTGGAGAAGTCAGGCATGGCAACCTACTCAATCGTGCGCTCAGGAGGTAAAGACAAGGGCAGCCCTAGGGCTCACTGGCGGGACAGCCAAGGCTAGCCCACTCTGTGCACTCCACCCAGTGAGAGGCCCTGTCCTGAAAAAACAGGGTGGCATACATCTTTAGTCCAAGCACTCAGGAAGCAGAGGCAGGAGGATCTGAGTTCAAGGCTAGCCTGGTCTACAAACCAAGTTCCAGGACATCAAGGGCTATGCAGAGAAACGCTGTCTTGAAAACTACCCACCCCACAAAAAGGTAGGGTGAGGCCTGCAGAGATGGCTCCGTGGTTAGGAGCACTGGCAGCTATTCCAGAGAACCCAGGTTTGATTCCCAGAACCCACATAGTGACTCACAACCCTCTGGAACTTCAGTCCCAGGGGCTCTGATACCCTTTCCTGCTCTCCAAGGGCACCAGGCATGCCCACCATGCACAGATATTGCATGCAAAACATTCGTATGCATAAAATAAAAATAAATCAATCTCAAAAAAAAAAAAAAAAAAACATTTAAAGCAAGGTGAACATCAGTTGAAAAAGACGTTAAACACAGACTCTGGCCTCTACATACACACACCTATGTAGGCTCAAACGCCACACACACACACACACACACACACACACACACACACACACAGAGACACACACACACACACACAGACACACACAGAGACACACACACACACACACACACACACACACACACACACACACACACAGCAGCAGCAGCAGCAGCAGCAGCTATTTTCTGAGGTTTGAGATCCTAATGCCTGGAGTCACCCAGGAAGCTCACGGTCTCCATGCTCAGAGTCCCTTTCATTTCCTCGGGTTCCCTGTTATCTGTTTCCAACACTTCCAAATTTGCTTACTTTCCTAATCTCTCCTCCACGGGCAACTCGGGTGTTTATCTTGTGGGTTGTGGCTCTGCAGCTCATGCCTCCTCCCCGTGAGCCTTCATTAAAATATTTCAAATGAAGACCTTTCCTGCCCCCTCAAGAGAGCATGCTGGGTCTTTCCCACACAACACATTTTTAATTCTTATCACAGGACTTCAGGCAGTTTGTACATTATATCCTATTAAAAAACCTCAATTCCACTTGAGGTTGTCACAATCCGGAGATTACAGTGTTCTGCCGGGGATATATTCATACATTCACTTTGTTCACCAGCAGACTCGGTGCGTGAGCCTGTATTTCACACCTCATTTGATACCACAATGAGACCCGACGTATAAAAAGAAGCAATTATTTATTTAGATTATGGAATGGTTTCAGAGGGATATTCGATTATGTAATGGTTTTAGACGGATATTCATAGGTATAAACTCCCATGCTGGAGTACGGCTCCCTCCTGTTCTCCAGCCTGGAGCTGGAGTTTGGGGGGAAAGGGGGAGGTGTCAAACATCGAGCGCAAAGGAGAAGTACAGAAAAAGTCACTGGGATGGGAGCCCTGCTCATTTGCAAAACGGCCTCCTCTTTCCCACGTAGCATTTTTTAAATTTTTTTCTGGAGAAAAAAGAAAATCACAACCAAAAAGTGACAACCACTTCTGAGGATCAGCACCTTTCTTTCCATGTGAAACACTGGCCATGGGCTGGGGAATATGGGTAAGGGGGGGGGGTTGCTGCAAAAGTCTGAGGATCTGAGTTCAAATCCCCAGCCTCCAGATAAAAAGCTGGGCATGGAACCCCAGCACTGTGAAGGTGTAGAGATGGGAGGATCATTGTGAATCACCAGCCAGGTTCAATGAGAGACTCTGTCTCAAGGAAAGGAGGCAGTGACTGATAGGGCATGACACCAGGCATCCTCCTCTTTCCCCCATGTGCACACATGTGCATATGTACCGCACACACACACAAAATGGAGTCATTCTGCCGATCAAGTATTGCTGGGGATGCGATGAATGTGTTATTCTGATTGATTGATAAATAAAACGCTGATTGGCCAGTAGCCAAGCAGGAAGTACAGTATAGGCGGGACAAGCAGAGAGGAGAACTCTGGGAAGAGGAAGGCTGAGTCAGGAGTCTCCAGCCAGACACAGAGGAAGAGAGATGTAAAAGTACTGGTAAGCCACAAGCCACGTGGCAAGGTATAGATTAATAGAAATGGGTTAACTGAAGATATAAGGACTAGCTGGGCGGTGGTGGCACACGCCTTTAATCCCAGCACTCGGGAGGCAGAGGCAGGCGGATCTCTGTGAGTTCGAGGCCAGCCTGGGCTACCGAGTGAGTGCCAGGAAAGGTGCAAAGCTACCCAGAGAAACCCTGTCTCAAAAAACCAAAAAAAAAAAAAAAAAGATATAAGAACTAGGTAGCAAGAAGCCTGCCACGGCCATACAGTTATAAGTAATATAAGCCTCTGTGTGTTTACTTGGGTCTGAGCGGCAGAGGCCTGAGTGCAACTGGAGAAAACTCCAACTACAAAGTATTTCTACAAAATTTACTTCCTCAGCATACACCATGGAGACCATCATTATAAGCCAGTGTCCCAGATGCAGAACCGGGAAACCCCACCCCTTTCAGACCAATGTCAGGATCAACAACACTACACGGACTGATGTGCTTTCCTCTAACTCCTGCTTCCATTGCCATCCATGTCCACGGGCTCCAGACCCCTCCCTGTTCCCACTCTGCCCAAGCCCTGGGGGCACTGGTAGGAACCCTGGCTCTGAGTTGATCTGGGCGGATGTATGATCCAAATTATTCCCAGTAGACCCCAGGACAACCATCTGGCTCATGGCCAGACTCAACCAGGAAAAACAGCTGCTCCGTGGAAAGTGACCGTGTGGTCAGAGGGACACTGGGAGTTCCTGGCCACTACAGTGCTCCCAGGAGGGAAGGGTAGCCAAGGAGGAGCCAGGGAAGGGAGACAGGTACCAGAGCTCCCACTTCTGATGCAGACCACAGGGAGATGGAGATGCGCTTTCCCACTGTGGATATAAGCACACCAGCCCCCTGTGCTAAACAGTGCCCACCTTTAAAGAGTGTGTCCACTGTGCCCACTGACTACCCTCACCCTCCCCTCATGCCCTGGCCGTGAAGCCCACCTCTATACGGTTAGAAAGCAAGACGAGAAACTCACCTCCCAAGCCCAGCCCTCTGTCTGTTACCTAGATCTTTTAAACCAAAAACGGGCTCAGGGGAGCTGAGGAGGCTCAGGAGACACTCCAGTCCTTTCCAATGTTTAGATTCGGCTGGGTGAAGTCTGTGATGGCTGGAAGAACTGCAACCATCTTGTGGCCATGAGGAAATCAGCTGGAAGATCCCCAAGAGGCCACACCGGGTGCTGCTGTGTGAACAGCCCCTCTGTATATGCTCTGTGAGACGGTGAAGCCCTTTACAGCAACCACTTGGGGGGAATGACCTGTGGCTTTGAAACTAGAAGCCCCAAAGCCAATATTAACAACTCCAGGACCCAGGGTGTGCAGCAGGCCCATTCAGATATACAGAGAAGCCCCAGCCATGTGATGTCACAGCCCACACTCCATCCAGGACACTGTCTGCCCAGGGCTACGATTGATGAGTTCAGAATGGAAGCCAGCATCAGACCGCTACGCCTGAGTTATTCCTCCTCCTGGGAGACCTTCAAAGGCAACACAATAAGGCTCTGGGGTTGGCTGGCGTCACGTGAGAAGTGATAGCACGTGCCAGGCAAGTACACACACACACACACACACCGCCAGCGTCCGACCCCATTCATGGCCCATACTGATTCATCACCAAGGCCAGAGTGTCTCCTGGGCCTCCAAGGACCCAAAGCTAGAGAAGAAAGAAAAGAGATCACAGACAATTTACGGTGATCAGTGACACAGCGCCCAGGGGACTGGGTGGCATCTGAGCCGATGGTGAGTTCAGCAGCCACTTATCCAGCACTGCTCCTTGGCCCAGGGTGGGAGACTGGCAGACAGACAGACAGAGGTTGAGTCGGGGATCTTTCCACCCTCTGCTACCTAGGTGGAGGAGCCCACAACCCCCCGGCTGGATTCTGTGCTGTGGAAAACTGGAAGGAAACCTGGACTTCAGACTCCAGAGCTCCACTCCCACCCCGCTCCAGGAGTGGGCTCAATGCCACAGAGACGGCTCATTTATTTAAATAGCCAGGGGCCTGAGATGGTTCAGTGGGTAAAGGTGCTTGCCTCTTTTGCTTGAGGACTTGAGTTGAACTCCACCCCCCAGGGCTCATAGGAGAAGGGATGAACCATCCCCTAAAATCTGTCCTCTGACCTCTACATGCACCATGACACACAGACCGACAGACAAATAATAATAATAATAATAATAATAATAATAATAATAATAACAATAACAATAATAATTTTTAAAATAAGCAGTGAGAGACAATTAGCTGATAGATGTGAGCACCCTGTTTGCTTTTTAAAAAGCAATTTCTCTCTGGCTCTTTAACTGATTCATCCCCCCACCCCACCCCACCTCATTTCAGCCTTCAGTTCTTCAGGGAAACAACAATAATAGTAACAATATGGTTACAGACTCCAAACTGTGATAAATAAAAGAGGGTCGTCTTGGAGACAGACAACCTCAATGAGTACTGTGCATACAGGATGGATGGTCCAGGCTGCAGTGCATCTCTGCAGTGGCTACACCAGGCTGGCAAGGCAGAAGGAAGGTCCACATGCCATCCTGCTGTTGTGTATCCCGCACACCACAGTGCTCACCTGCTCTGTTTCTCCGGGTGGTGTCCCACGCAGGCCAGGGCTGCCGTGGTCTGGGTACCATCCTGCTCAATGTCCTCCTGCACCGCCCACTGGTTCTCGTTGCTCACCCGCACTGCCATTATCTTCACACCCGTGGCTGCCTTGATTCTATGACAGAAGAAAGCAGATGTGTAAGAAAATAGGCTCTGCCTGGGCCAGGTCCATGGGAGATGACATCTGTATCCCACGGAGACCCCCTTCCCTGAAGGCTTTCCCTTAAGACTGATCTTAGGGACAGCAAGGACCTTTGCTGCAAAGCCTAATGACCTGAGTTCAGCATCCAGAATCCACACGGTGAAAGACCCAACTCCTTCAAGCTGTCCTCTGACCTCCTCACACCACCATGACAGAGGCACCCACCTCCACACATACAAAATAAAGAAATAAATTAAGAAAAAATGTTTTTTGATTTTTCAAGACAAGGCTTCTCTGTGAAGCCCTGGCTGTCCTGGAGCTCGCTCTGTAGACCAGGCTGGCCTTGAACTCATAGAGATTTGCCCACCTCTGCCTCCTGATTGAAGGCATGTGTCACACACACCCCCAGCTAAGAAAAAAATTTTAATGCTGATGTGTCCCAAACCATGCGTGGTGACTTCTGTGAGTAAACTCCGAACTTGGAAAGCTGAGGCAGGAGAATTGCTACAAGTTCAAGGCCAAACTGGGCTATGGAGTGAGACCCTGTCTTGGGAATAAATTAGCAAATAAATAAACCCTGGCCTTTTCAAAAGTGCCACATTATGTTGCCACGCACCTCCACTTTCTGTCACTGGCTTTGAAATTAATAATATTATGCAAGTTTTATCTTAATATTAAAAAGAGAGGCAAGGGCCTGCAAGATGGCTCAGTGGGTAAAGACATTTACCAACAAACCTGAAGACCTGAGTTCAAACCCCAGGACCCACATGGTGGAGGAAGAGGACAGACTCATTGCCATGTGACCTCTTGAGCTCTATGGGTGCACCATGGTACACGCACCCAACACATAGCCACTAAAATGCAAATAACCATAATAAAACAAATTATCTGAGGAGGGAGGAGGGAGGTAAGTGACCCATCCCAGGAGTGATTGAAATGTGAAGGGGGTGGGGAGTGAAACCTGGGAGACCCAGGAAGAACAAGAAAAGGACCCTTCCCCAGCAGTCTGCAACATGGGTGACATCTGGGCCCAAGACCCATCCTGAAGCCCAGCTCTGTCGCCTGCCCTAAGGAATCTGGAGTGGACTCGGGGATGCCAACCCCTATGTGTCCATCAGCTAAGGGGACAAAGAGGGGAGTCTGCCTCCCTCTCCCTTCCTGTGGCTACCCCTGCTCCAACCTCAACAGCAAACTCCAGAGGCTCCAATGCCAACTGTCTGCCACCCCAACTCCTGCATCTGATCACTCTTCCCGCTGGATTCTGGTCTTAATCTCCTCCTCCACAAAGCTTTCTTCCTTGACATCATGACATCCTAGGAGTTGATTTATGCATGCCATGGACAGAGGCATCCTGTTCCATCCCTGCCTCCAGCCAAAGGAGCAAGGGAAGAGAATGTCCCAGAACCTGTGTCTATATCCAAAGCCTTTCTCCCCAAAAATGTGCCCTCTGCCCTGTGGGTCCCCACTATTATAACAACTCACATGCATCTTTCCCACACATATGATGGCTCAGAACCCTTTCATCAAGTCACTAGATGTCAGAGGAGAAGTGAGAAGCAGTTGCAGGCTAGCCCACAGAGACCCCCGGTGAAACCTGAGCTGTACCAGGGAGCTTGGGAGACTCAGTTTCTCCTGGATGAGAGTCCCTCATCCATGGTGGTCTTGTAGGGATTAAGGATGCTCACAGGACACTGGGATAAAGGACCACCACTGATGGTTGAATTCGAGTATAGAAGTACCAACCACTCTCTGGAGACCTGGCTGGGCTTCTGGTGCCCCTCTGCTAAGTGTCCTGAGTGCTACTCTGAATCTGGACAGAAAATTCTTTCCACCTCCCAGGGCAAAGCCATTGTCCCCCTTCACCACAGGGCATCTATTTGTCTCATGAGGCTACTCTAGGGGACAGTGGACAATGAATCAATGACCAGGATATATGATAGTGTTCTCTCTCTCTCTCTCTCTCTCTCTCTCTCTCTCTCTCTCTCTCTCTCTCTCTCTCTCTCACACACACACACACACACACACACACACACACACACACACACACACACTTCTGGCCCCCCACTCCTTCAAACATCTGACCCTGTTCAGCTCTCATACAAGAAGGAGGTATGGTTCCACAGGGAGTTCTCCCTCATGGCCACAGGGTGGCTGCCAGCAGCTCCAGGTCCCATATCCTCGTGTGTGGAGGTACTGGGAGGAGAAAATGTGGTTGGGATGTAAAATAAATAAGTAATTTAAAAACAAACAAACAAACTACTGTCTAAGTATACTGGCTATTTTGTTTTACATAAAATATAAATAAATCCCATAAATACTAAGAAGGAAGAGGTACGAAAATACAAAAAATAAGATTCTGCTTCTGAGAACAAAAACCTTAAAGCTGGTTTTCCCAGGCTGAATTTAACAGGTTTGTTCATAATGGGTGAGGTTAATCCCATATTGAGAGGGCTTTAAAAGAGGGGGGTTGCTGAAAAGAAATTCAAGTTACAGCGGAAGAAATGCATGCTGGGTATTAAAAACACTTGTAAAGCCGAATTGTTGATATGCCGCCCATCTCTTAAGCACAAGTTATGAAATTCTTCTTAAATTTCATCTTGGTCTCCCAACTAAATCCCCCTTAACTTCAGGCTATATTTGTTAAAGCGATTTAAGCTCAGAGAAATTCGGGTCTTAAATATTCACTAACCTTGTTTTAGACAAAAAAAAAAAATCTTCAGGCTTGGGAATATTCTTAGCACTTGGTATTTTAAAACTACAATATCCAAAGCTACGTAGAAGAGATTAGTGGCCCTGCAGCTGTGGTAAGCTGGAGGTTTCCAAGGCTGAGCAATAAAAGTTACCACCACAAAGTGTCCAGGACACGTAAGGAGGTTAGCCAAGTGACTTGGTGATAGGCTAGCATATGGGGGATGTCTTCCAGGAAATGAAGCCATCAAGGAGCAGGGCTTGGGGGCTGGGGAGAGGGCTGTTTATAAAGTGTTTGCTGCTCTTCCAGAGGACCCCATTTGGGTTCCCAGCACACAGGCCAGGTAGGTTCACAACCACCTGTAACTCCAGCTCCAGGGGAACCCTACATCCTTTTCTTGCCTCTGCAGGTAACTGCATGGACATGCATCTAGACACAGATGCCCGAATTCTTCCACCATATCTGGAGGCTAGCTAGTGGAGGTAAGTCATGCTGAGAGACAATTTTGGATGACTATTTAAACTTAAAAGATGGCAGAGAAAAGAATCCAGGTGAGGAGATCTCCAAGCACCTGCCTCATGGGACCTGCCAGGACACCCACGGAGCAGACGGGGGTCTCCTTCCTGGACTCTCCCACATGGGTGCTGAAAACACATGTATTTTTGACCTTTAAGTCAGAGAGTGATTGGGGGCCTCTTAAGGTACAAGCAGATCTCTGAGAAGCATGGAACTCAGCTCCAAGAATGGGGACAGGCAGGGTCTTCTGTGTACAGAAGCACATACCCACTTCAGGGGGGGCAAGCAAGGCCACCACAGGGGGACATTATCCAAGTGCTGGCCTTCCATCTCACCTAAAACTAACTTACTTTGTTTTGTTTATTTTATTTTATTTATTTATTTTGGGGTGGTTGTTTTTTTGTTTTGTTTTGTTTTTTGTTTGTTTGGTTTTGGTTTTTCAAGACAGGGTTTCTCTGTGTAGCTTTGCACCTTTCCTGGATCTCACGCTGTAGACCAGGCTAGCCTCGAACTCACAGAGATCCACCTGATTAAAGGCGTGCGCCACCACCGCCCAGCTATTTATTTATTTGATACATGGTCTCACTATGTAGCAGCCCTGGCTGTCCTGGAGCTCCCTGTGTAGGCCAGACTAGCCTGGAACTCATAGAGATCTGCTTGCCTCTGCCTCTCAAAGGCTGAGACTAAAGATGTGTGTCACCACACCTGGGTATATAAAGAAAACAGTGCAGCCAGTGACGCTCAAGTCTGCCTTCTTTGTCACACAAGCTGACTGTGTTTGTGACTTTTCCCATGACTGTGACAAAATAGCTCTCAAAAGCTATTCACAGAAAAGGGGAGCTTATTTTGAATTGCAATTTAAGGGCACAGCCCATCATGGTGGGGAAGACATGGCCTCAGGACCGTAAGGTCCCGTGGCATCCACAGTCAGAAAGCAGAGAGAGGTGAACGCTGGTGCTCAGCTCACTCTCTCATTTTTATTCAGTCCAGGCCCCCAGCCCATGGGATGGTGCTACCCACATTCACGGCAACTTTTCCCACCTCAATTAACCCAATCTGAAAACTCCCTCATAGGCATGCCCCAGAGCCTTGGTTCCCAAGTGACAATAAATAATGTCAAGTTGGCAATATTAACCATCACACTGAGCATGCCTAAAGGATGTTACCTTCCCCAACTCTAACTGAACTCCTGCTCTATGGCCCTGAGCTAAGCATGTTGGAACACGTGTCCACCCTCCTTCCTTCTTGAATTCTGACCTTAAGCTGAGTATGCTTGGGAATGTGCTCCCACTACCACCCGGAGGGCTTTCCTGCTTGAAAGTATGCCATACAGGCTCCCCAATAAAATCTCCACACTTCCTTTGCTGGAGAGAGCATTACTCCAAAAATAACACCCATACCTTTCTTATCTCAAGTAGTATAGCGTTTCCCCAAGCTTTCGTCTCTTGGCTATACTCTGTTTGGGCTTTGGGCTGAGATGGGAACCCACTGCATTCCTATCTTAGCTGAACCCCTTGTCTCATTGCTCACCTAATCTTGCACCCTAGAAAGTCAGCTAAGATGTCCACAGCTAGGGATAAAGCAGAGAGGCCACATTTTCACAACCAAAAGGACAGTTCTAAGTATTCCAGTACCTCTCCCACACAGATGCCTAGATGCAGTCGGTTGCCTGGTGGGTGCATAAATCACTTCCTGGAAAAGTAGTGGGTGGCAGATACTAGGAAGGGCCACCAGATCACTGTGACTGCATCCACTACAAGTGTAGACACTGCTGTCCTCCGACCAGGGTGTCTCTCAGTACAGACGTGCAGTGGGTATGCACCTTCTGGAAGCTGCAAGCAGCCCTGGAGGCTGAGCAGCCCCACTGCCCTCCCATGCCTCAGTGAGAACATCCTTATGGTGTTTCCCCAACCAAATGATAACTATCATAGTTCAGGACTGTCTTCTCAGACTACAAGCCACAGCACTTTCCAAACCTGGCTAACAGGGACTCTCTTTAATCGTATCAGCTTCCCAAGGCTGTTGGAACTGATCGCAGCAAGCTAATAGCTCTCAGGGGTGTAAAGTCATTGTCTTATGGTTAGGAGGGCTCGAACCTTGAATTCAGGTGTTGGTAAGGCTGATTTTGATGGAAGCTCTGGAAGAGAGCCCTTTTATTTTTAATTATACATATATGTGTGTCTGTGCATATAAGTGCAGGACCCATGGTGGCCAGAAGAGGGCAACAGATCCTTTGGTGCTAGAGTTACAAGTGGTTGTAAGCTGCTCAGCTTTGGACCTGGACACCAAATTCAGGTCCTCTGCAAGAGCAGTACATGTCTTAACTGCTGAGCCATCTCTCCAGCTCCAGGGAAGGGAATCCCCCTATGCCTCTCTTAAAGCCCATGCCTTCCACACAGACTTCCTTCTTCATGCTTCCCATAACACTAAGACAAGCAAGTCTGTCTGATTTCAGGACCCTAAAAGTAGCATCCCATGAGGGAAACTGGCCCAGAGCTTGTCTTGGCCTCTCTTTAATCCTGATCCATACCATAGGCACATATAATAAACTCTCCTGCTGGGAGCCCCACCCACCCACCCAAGCCAGGGAGCTCAGCCAGGATGACACTAAGTTCACAGCTTCGAGGACTCTTCAAAGTGCTGTGTCCTGGACAGTGATTGGTCCAAGGAGGAAACATGTGGCCCAACACTGGGTCTCAACTAACAGACATGTGGGCAGAATATTTGTCAGAGATCTTTTACTGAAGAGCGTGTGTGTGTGTGTGTGTGTGTGTGTGTGTGTGTGTGTGTGTTGCCTGTCTGTCTGTGTATCTGTTTGCACACACACCCATACAGAGACCAGACACCAGGTATCTTCTGTTGCTCTCTACCTTATTCCTTGAAGATAGTCTCTCCCTGTGGGCCTGGAGAGATAGCTCAGTGGTTAGAGCACTGGCTGCTCTTCCAGGTAGACCCACGTTCAGTTCCCAGCACCCACCACACAGTAGCTCGCAATGGCTTGTAACTTTCCTGGAGGTCCAGAGCCACCTTCTGCCTCCCCAGGCACCAGTCATGCAAGTGGTGAACCAACATGCATGCAGGCAAAATGCTTATACACACAAACTAAACGTGACATTTTCAAATTTAAGACATGATCCCTCACTGAACTTGAAGCACTTCTTGGGACTGCTAGACTAACTGGCCAGCCATCTCCCAGGATCCACCTGTCTCCACCCTTCACAGGCACAAACAGCCATGCTGGGCTTTTTACATGGGTGCTGTGGATTTACACAGATACGCACAGCAAGCAGTCTTTTGTTTTGGTTTGTTTTTTTTTTTCCAAGACAGTGTTTCTCTGTGTAGTCATAGAACTCACTCTGTAGTCCAGGCTGGCCTCAAACTCACAGAGATCCACCTGACTCTGCCTCCCGAGTGCTGGGATCAAAGGTGTGCGCCACCACGGCCCAGCAACAGCAAGCACTTAACTCACTGGGCCATCTCCCTTCTTACTGGGCATCTTTGAGCCTAGCTTTCTTTCTACAAAGCCGTAAGGACTCAATGTGTCTGTGCTGCATAGTTTTATGTTAACTTGACACAAGCTAAAGTCATCTGAGAGAACCTCAATTAAGAAAATGCCTCCCTAAGACCCAGCTGTAGTGCATTTTCTTAATTAGTGACAGATAGGGGAGGATCCAACACATGGGGGGTGGTGTCATGCCTGGGCTGGTGGTCCTGGGTTCTATAAGAAAGCAGGCTGAGCAAGCCATAAGGAGCAAGCCAGTAAGCAGCACCCCTCCATGGCCTCTGCATCAGGTCCTGCCTCCAGGTTCCTGTCCTGTTTGAGTTCCTGTCCTGACTTCCTTCGAGGATAAACTGGGATGTGGAAGCATAAGCCAAATAAACCCTTTCCTCCCCAACTTGCTTTGGTCATGGTGTTCCATCAATAGCAATAGCAACCCTGACTAAGACAGGGTCTAACATACTCCTGAGAGTGGGAATGCAGAGGCATCAGTGGATGAAGACTGTTTTCTGGACATATCTCTGAGCACCTAGCTCCAGCAAGCAGTGAGAATGTCCCTGAGCTGTCCAGTTCCGAGAACCAGTGATTCCCCTTAGGCCACTGCAGTCGACTATTAGCTGACAAAATCCGTCCAGTCTCTGACATTTCTGCCACGCAGAGGACCAGCTGAAATCCACCCCATGTTCACAGGAGTCACACAAAAAAAGTTAGCCCTGCAATCCAAGGGCAAGAAGAGGGGCTGGGAAAAGGCTGCTTAACATTTTTCCCATCCTTATGAGGAAAGATAGCAAATATTGAATCAAGGAAATCTCTGGAAACAGAGAGCTTACCTTTGCCGCATTCATCACTTTAGTAATAAATATTAATAAACAAACCCAGGCCAGAAAAAAAATGCAATTCATAACTCAAAGGTAGCCTGACCTTTTATGGAATTAAACTCATTTCTGCCGAGCCTGCTACTTGTAGAATGTTTCTGGCGACATACACTTTCACAGATCTACCCAAGACGCTTCCATCGGGGTCTTTACAGCCGCTCATGAGCCACAATAAGATGCTTTCTTCTCTCTTAGCCACACACAGGGATTCATTCACTCGCATGTATGAGATCTGTCCTATCTAAGGACACCTGTCTGCAACCAGGGTGCTCACAGCCACCAAGACAGGACACACAAGCAGATCCACTCTCGGAACCTTACCTACATCACACTTATTCTTCTACCATAGAACTTTCTTCCAAGTTCTAGACCCACAGATGAATGAAGACATGAAATCGCCTCTTAAGGGTCCCAAGGATGGGGCTAGAGAGATGGCTCACTAGTTAAAAGCACCTGTTGCTCTTACAGGGACCAAAGTTTGATTCCTGGAATCCACATGGGGGATCACAACCATCTGTAACTCCACTCCCCGGGCATCCAACCCCCTCTTCTGGCCCCTGCAAACACTTCATGCACATGGTACATATACAGACATACAGGCAAATCATCCATACATATAAAATAATCTAAAAGAAAGAAATAAAAAGAATCTCAATGACAATCATTCTTAAAATGTTCGTGGCTGGGAGATGGAGGCAAGCAAATCTCTGAGTTAGAGGCCAGTCTGGTCTACATAGTGAGTTCCAGGACAGCCAGGACTACATAGAGAAAGCCTGTCTTGAAAAACCCACCCACTCTACCAAAAAAGAATAAAATGTTCCTGGCTGAACTAAGCCTCAACCCACCCATAAACACAAATAAAACGATCCCATATCTCTTGTCCCCTTTCAGAAAGGACTACCAGCCATGAAGGCAAGAATCAGGCACACAGGCACACACCTCAACACTTGCATGGAGTTCACAGGATACCTCTCAGGAGCCTATTCTTCCATGATGGCTTTTGGGGACGAGTCAGGTCATCTGGCCTGGGAAGCTAACACTTTTACAGGCTCAGCCATCTTCCCACGCCCAACTTCTTCACTTTCTAATATTCAAATCTATTTCCATCCTCATTTGACCAGACTAACTTTTCAACAGTAGTCAGTGATCCCTCTCAAACCACCCCCATCCCCCACTGAGGGCTCCTGCCCTGGTTCAAGGACAGGGAAGTTAGCTGTCACCCTGGGGTTCTCTGCAGGGACAGAGTTGCAAAGAACAGGAAGCAAACAGAACTGTCATCGTCCCCCCACGTGGGTTGTTCCTGAGTATCATCACGGTGGCTCCCAGAGTCCCTTGGGGTCCGTGGCAGGATGAAGTAGGCTTGAAGCCAAGAGAACTTTCAGAAAGCCACCTTAATCCCATCTTCTGAGACCCAAGGCAGTGAACTCAAGTGTCCCCAGGGATCAGGCAGGGATACACAGGGGGCTTGGCGGGTGGATTCCCCGGTGAGCTGATAAGAAGCGCTGGGATTAAAGGCGTGCACCACCCTTACATTTTCATTATTGATAATGACTGTGGATGTGGTGTGACCAGCTGGAGCTCTTGCCTCGACATCCCTGCTATGATGGACTGTCACCAGGAATTATGAGAAAGAAAAACAAACCCTTTCTCCCCCAAGTTGCTTTATCACAACAACAGCCGTGAAACCAGGACACCCGGTGACCCGCCTCCTTCGTCCAGACCCCACCTCCCACCACTGCACCATTTTTTTTTTTTTATGAAACCAGACTTCACTATAGAGATTCAAGCCAGAGATGCCCCGAACCGCAAACATCCGATGCTTCATCCTCAGCTGGTGATGCTCCTGTGAGGCACCATGGAATCTTTGGGAGGCGGGACCTCATTGGAGGAAATGGATTATGCGAGGCGTTGCCCAAAGATATGAGCTACCTGGCTTCCAGCCCAAGCTCCCTCTGCTTCCTCGTGGGCAGGAACTCTGTAATCATCAACAGCTGCCTCTCACTCCTGCTGCCTTAGGCCAAGTGAGTCCTTCCATCATGCCCCTCACTGTGATGGCCAAATACATCTTTTCTCCTTCAACTCCCTCCCATGGTCACTCTGGATCTACATGGACAGTCTCGCTGGATTGCCAATGTCACACTAACCTGTTTATGCCTCTCAATTTCCCTTCAAAGTAGGTCCTTCATCATCCTGTCTCATGTAAGGGGAGACTGAGGCAACAGAGCACAGTGTGGGGACACTGAACTCAGCCACCCATCCTTGATCCTGGTTCTTGAGGCTGCCTCACTCAGCATCCACAATGCTTCTGCCTCCCTCCTCCAGTTGGGCCCACAATCCAAGCTCTCCAGCCTTGATGGGGCTTCCTTCCTGAAGCTCCCTCTGCCTCGGTTTCTCCCTGTTGAGCAAGGGGAACGTCGTCCTGCCTCTTCCCTGCCCTGAGAACCTTCCACACCCTCCTAGAGCAGGTCCCCATCAGTGTGAAGTGGATACACCCTTTAGGACAGTGGCTCCCAAAATTCCCATGCTCTCACATGAGCAGATGCTTGGAGCCCCAGAGATGCACAGGATAGCTATGTGCCATAGCAGTTAGAAAACACAGGCTACAGGTTCATCTCTGGGTGAATCTTATGCCGTGGGTGTGGATGTGACTGAGGAAATCTGCATTTCACCAACCTGCCCATCCACAGGTGGATTCTGCCACTCTCATGCCCAGCTTGGGCTTAGAGAAAGAGGGGTGGATAGCTGGGAAATCCGGGTGTGATGTGTAGTTTTGCCAAATCACCCGGAAAGGGAGTCTCAATGAGAGGTTGTCTAGATTAGAATGGCCTGTGGACATTGTCCCCTTTAGTGGGATGACTCATGCCACTATGGGTGGCACCATTCCCTAGGCAAGAGGCTTCTCAACTGGAGAGACTGAGTTGAAGGCTAGCATGCATGTGTTAATCCAAGGCCTTCTGCCCCTGACTGTGGATGTGATTTAAACGGCTGCCTCAAGTAAATGCTGGCTTGACTCCCCCACAGGGATGGACCGTGACCTGGACTTGTAAACCAAATAAGTCTTTTCTCCCTTAGGTTGGTCTTAGCAGGGGGTGTTCGATCACAGCCTCAGAAAACAAGGCTAAGACGCTGGGTCCCTCGGGTTCCTTTCCACCACTGATGCCACAGAAGCCAACTATTTCCATGGATTCTGCTTCAGATCACCCTTTATATGTGTGACAAGGATTCCCTATGCAGCCCAAGCCAGCCTCAAACACACATCGATCCTCCTGCCCTAACCTCCCAAATGCTAAGATAATAAGAATGTGACATAAATGCACCTACTTCAGATTACCTAGATGCCATGTGTGGGTGCCCCTGCAGGCAAGCTCACTGGCTGGAAACGGGGCCTGGGTGCCATCTGTGAATGTGTGCCAGCCTCATCGCAGACTGTGCTAATGTGACCTGTGATCCCCACGAGGATCACTCAGTGTCCCCATTTGATGACAGACTTCCTTCTGCCCTCATTAGAGGAGAGGGCCATGAGCAAGCTGGCTTCCTATGAACCCTTCCTTCAACCTCAAGTTTGATTCACGCCCCCCTCCCCCTGGCAATTCCCTCTGGACTCATTGTACATGCCTTCAGGAAGTGGGGGCAACTCCCATTTTTTTTTTAAGCTGTATTTACTCATTGTACATAGTGTTCTGTCTACATGCCTAAATGCCAGAAGAGGGCACCTGATCTCATTATAGATGGTTGTGAGCCACCCTGTGGTTGCTGGGAATTGAACTCAAGACCTCTGGAAGAGCAGCCAGTGCTCTTTAACCTCTGAGCCATCTCCCCAGCCCCGCAACCCCCAGACTCAACCAGCCAGTGAGTGACCTCTGAAGAAACAATTGGAAAATGCAGCTTCATCTGAGGCTGGTCCCACTCATCAGTTAGACCAGCGGTCCTCAGCCTTCCTAACGCTGCGACCCTTAAATACAGTTCCTCATATTGTGGTGACCCCCAACTGTGAAATTATTTTTGTCGATACTTCATAACTGTCATTTTTATACTGTGATGAATCGTAATGTAAAATACCTGATATTTCTGATGGTCTTAGGTGACCCCTGTGAAAGAGTCATTCGACCCCTAAGGGGGTCACAACCCGCTGAGTTAGAGGGACTGCCCCTCAGCCTTCCTGATCCTGGAAAACCCTGGATCATCCTATGTCATTTTTGCTTTGTCCCAGGTAGCATCTGCATAATTACTTCCTATTTCTCTTTCAAACTGGCTGGCTTCACATTACCTTCCCTAGGGAGAGAGCAGCACATCCGCTCCTGCAATGAAAACCAAAGCAGCCTCCCTTTCCATAAAGAGAAGAAAACCCTAAAATAAGTCCGATGAGAACGGAACAATGCTACTGAATTCCAGCCAGACGCTGCAGCCTGCCAAGGGCTCCCAGCCTGGGCCATGAGTTCCTGTTGTTCCCAACACAATAAAGCAACAGATGAGACTCACAGGTGGTGGTGGGGAACCATGGACCATCTCCCTGAAGCACCTGGGATGGAAGGCACACGAAGGAACCCCACTGACCAAAGACAGGCACCTGTCCTCAGTAAACTCACCCCCATTTACACTCTGGGTACCACCTAAACTCCACGCTGGCTTGCAGACAGGTGTAGAGCCAACGTCACTGCGGAACCTGGTAACTTTGGGGAGGAAAGCTGAACTAATAAAGCCAGCCCTCATTGGAACGTGGAGGTGATTCTGCCTGTGTGCTAGGTCTCACCCAACCAGGCTGCGGCTTCCTTTGAGTGCCTGTCCGGTCACCATGGCAACATGAAGCTGCTGGAGCAGAGTCAGTCAAACTTCCTACTGAGTGTCTCAGTGTGATGTGAGCTCCTGCAAGAGCACAGCAGCCACCAGTGACAGAACAAGCCACCTGGGCTGATGGTTATGTAACCTCACACACACACACACACACCTGCATCCCGTTTCCTTTTCTCCTGGGGCAACGCAGGTTCTTTTAGGCTCAGAAGCAGAGGAGGGCGTGGCTCTGTTCCTGGCTGGAATTAACTCCAAAAGTATTGTGTTCTTTCACAATAGAATGAACCTCAGTGCAGTCGCCTAGGAGGTCTCTGAGGAGATAGACACTGGATCCTGAGGCTGGTAATAAGGTGGGGTAGGAGCTCTACTGACCCCTGGAAAGCTCAGTCCCCCATCTCTGTGCATGAGGGAAAGAGAAGAGAGAGCGCGAGCGCATCCTACAGAGGACATCTCTCAGTGTTCATCACAAGGCAGCCATCATACAGTGACTATCACATTGTGGCCACCACATATGGGACATCACACATGTGCACAGGTATGTGGAAGCCAGAAGTCACCCTTGGATGTTGCTCATCAGGTGCCAACCACCTTGTTGTGAGACAGGGTCTGTGTGTGTGTGTGTGTGTGTGTGTGTGTGTGTGTGTGTGTGTGTCCATCTCTCTTTGTATGTCTTATCTGTCTCTGCCTATGTCTCTCTGTATGTATATCCCCCTCTCTCAGTCTCTGTCTCTCTCTGTGTGTGTCTCTCTCTGTCTCTTTCTCTCTTTCTCTCTTTCTCTCTTTCTCTCTCTCTCTCTCTCTCTCTCTCTCTCTCTCTCTCTCTCTGTGTGTGTGTGTGTGTGTGTGTGTGTGTGTGTGTGTGTGTGTGTGTCTGTGTCTGTGTCTGTGTCTGTGTCTGTGTCTGTGTCTGTCTGTCTGTCTATCTCTCTCTCTCTCATTGGCCTGGAAATTGAAGAATAAACATAATGATGACTAATCCTGCTTGTCAATACATCTGGAATCAATGAAAACCCAAACTGCTGGGCTAGACCTCCAAAATCCGAGGAGGAATGTTCTTGGTCGGATTTCTTAAAGCAGGAAGACCCACTCTACACCTGGGCTTGACCTGCTTGCAGCAGCTCAGCTAAAAGGACACGGAGGAAGGAAACTTTGCTCTTTGCCTGCTTGCCCTCACCCTCACTGGCAGACGCCTCTGTCCTGTGGCTGCAGTAGGTGTGAAATCCAACTTCTTCTACATTCCAATGTGGACTGAAGACCAGCAGCTCTCTAGGAACCCTCTACGACTCTAGCACCAGATTGGGACAGCTGAGACATCCAGCCTCATGGCCTAAACAACTACCGGATTTGCAGCCTTTAGTCAGGAGACAGCCATTGCTGGACTGCCCCGACAGCATCCTGTGGGTCACTCTGATAAATCCTTTCAGTGTACATGTCCGTCCTGTCATTTCTGCCTCTTCAGAGAACCCTGACTAATACAGAGGAGACTCTGGCTGACCAGTGAGTCCCACATAACCTTCCAGCTCTGCCTCCCCAGTACTGGGATTACAATCTCACACCACCAAGCCTGGGGTTTTTGTTTGTTTGTTTGTTGGTTGGTAGTGGTGGTAGTGGTTTGTTGTTGTTGTTGTTTTGTTTTGTTTTTGCATGGGTTCTGGGGATGGAACTCAGGTCCCCTTGTTTGCAAGGCAAGAAATTTACCCACTAAACCCTCTTCTAAGCCCACCAGCATTTGAATGAGTCCTGTGTGTTCAAATGAGCCAGGACTGGATATTCGATTCAGCCAACCAAGACTGCATATTCAAAGGAGCGATCCAGTACTGTGCATTCAAATGAGCATCCTCTCGACCACAGGTTGGCCCCAAGCGTGAAGCTGATTCTCACACTAATTTCTCACCCACATTTATACACAGACATGGATTTTTTTTTTTATCTCAGCTCAACTATTCCAGTACATTGTGTCTTATCTAGAAGCCACAACATTTCCATAACAGCAGAATTTACATACAGATGGCAAATAAATAAAGCTCGCCTGTGGCTTGGTCTGTGGTTCTTATGGTCAGCTGGTTCTATTAGGGCTTTATGAACTTGCTCAGTGACGGAACATCCTATCTGATCTTACAGATTGCTGCCATGCAAGCCAGCCCGGCTCCAAAATGAAATTAATTCCCCACAGTTCTTCTGCAGTGTGAAGGCACCAAAATTGAGTTTCTTCTGTATGCAATGCCAGAAATATTTCTCATTTCTCATTTCTCATTCAAACCACAAATGGTTCGTTCTCTTTCTCTCTCTCTCTCTCTCTCTCTCTCTCTCTCTCTCTCCCCCCCCCCCCCCCATCCATTTTCCTTAATACCATACAGTTGCAATTAGCCTATGGGGCACAGACTGACCAGTACAGAGATTACTACATGGAAGTCAGTCCAAGCAAGAAATAAGGGGGGGGGGGGCAGTTTCTACAATGCAGCTGAGCTGGGAAAGCCAGTTGTACCCCAGAGCATCCCCCCAGAGTTCTCAGGCTGCCTCTGCAAGTCGAACCCTGGCAAGAAGCACTGAGAACTCAAGGGCCACATCGTTACTCTCTAAACCAGCTGCCTTCTGTGTCTACACAGGGAAGGCAGCGTTTGTGAGTAAGCCGGGTTTAGGTCTGCCCTGTGAATGCTTGTGAGAGTCTAGATGGGTCACAGGATTGACTCCACCCAGGAGAATTCTAATGGGGAAGTCACCTGGCCAAGAGGAACAAGCCCCTGATGAGAGAGAGCCAGCCAGGGTGCTGGGAGGTCTGGGTTCACCTTGCCAGCATAGTCTCAAGCCCCCCATTGTCCAAAGGGACTCCCTAACAGGAAGCCCAGAGCAAGACACCCACATGCTGTCCATCTACTGAGCATGGCTGCAACATGTCAGGCCGTGAACAGAGCTGCAAACATCCACTCTTGAAAGCTCAGTGTAATGATGGAGAGGACAGGGTTAGAGAGGGTGGTTTAAAACAAAACAAAGTGCCAGGAGAGACGGGAACAGCAAACGTTTCACTGATGAAAACATCTCCCCAGCCTCATATTCCTGCCTTTAATATACCTGTGTGGTCCTCACCTCTTGCTTAAGGTCCTCCTTCCATTTGGACTCATCTCCTTTGCCCTCCCTCAAATTCTTCCCACCCTTCGGGGCCCAGCTAGTTGACCTGTGGTGTACACACACACACACACACACACACACACACACACACACACACAAACAGAGGGGGGGGGGGGCTGACCTCTACTCTGGCTTCAATCATTCAGTGGAGAGGTCAAAAAACACCTGCAGGGATTGGGGATTTAGCTCAATGGTAGAGTGCCTGCCTAGCAAGCACAAGGCCCTGGGTTCGGTCCTCAGCTCTGGAAAAAAAAAAAAAAAAAAAAAAAAAAAACTGCTTTGGTAAATATGTTTTATTGCAACCCAGCCCCTCATCCTGGATGCTTCCAGGCCACAGCAACAGAGCTGAGAAATCATCAAGAGAGACAAAAGAGGCACAAAGAGCTGAATTACCACTGAGCACTTTCCAGAATGTCTCCCAAACCCCAGCTGTCATCTCACGTGAGTCTCATGTGAAGGTCTCACAGCACTGGACTCTGGGCCTGCAGAACTGGGCAACCTCACCATCCCTGCACTGAGATACAACGGGACTCCATAGTGACCTGCAGTGACAGAGACTGTCCCCAGAAGGGGCCCAGATGCCCTAGAGTGCATCTGGAAAGGTCTGATACTGTCAGCACATACCTGATGCACGGCCCTCTAATTCTCCCTTTCTAAAGCATTCCCTGAACCATAAACACGTATCTCTTATAGCCCACAAATGTCTCCCTCAAGGACCCAAGAGCCATTTCTTTGAAATAGAATCCTCTGGAAAGACAGGGCTCTGTCTCCCAGGCTCTGGGGATGGCAGACCTCTAACTCAGTCCTAGCCAGCCAGCAGATGAAACTGGTACCTCCTCCACACTGCCAACCCCAGCCCACCGTCACTCTACTTCAGTTATCTGTTCTGCCCTCCCTCTCTCTAAAACTGCCCCAACTCCCTTAGGAATAGAGGTCAGCTCTTGGCTGTTGGTAACTAGTGGATAAAACCTATCCTCACCACCTTAACTAGAAGCAAACACATGAACCTCTGAGAAACACTGGACAGCGATCGGCTGACCAGCTCTACCCGAGTAGCCGGCAGCTTGGGGTTCACCAAGAGCCAGTTCTCCTATCGGATGCACAAAACTACTTACCGAAGTGTGAATTGTTCTGCCACGGAGCCACTGGTCAGAGAAACCAAAAAGGTAGCCGTGTCCCCTTCCCGGATGAGGTTCAGAGGGATGGAGAGAGCGATGTTGTCGTCCAGGCTCACCAAGGACCACCGCAGGTCATCCTGGGTAGGGTAGACCACCACACTGCCGATCCTCTCCCGGGCAGGGAGCACTGGCTGAGGTTCCTCCTGTTCTGAGTGGATATTATTTTCCCATTTGCCCTCCTCCTCCAGCGGGCACTGACCAGCCTCATTGGCTGGATAAAGAGCAAAGAAGAGTTCCATGGCCGTGCCACCCAGTATCGCCGGGATCTCCTCCTCGGGTTCCAGGTCCAGACCAGAGCTGAACCATTCAGGCAACAGCTCCAGCTCCGCCACACACAGCCCAGGGGCTCCCTGCAGCCGGCAGCTGGCTGCCACCTCCCTGGCCTCTGGGAAAGCAAACATCTTGACACAGGGGAGATCATCCCCAGGGTCATTGTCATCCCAGCCCATGCCAGTGACATAGAACAGTGTCTGCACTTTGGGTCTGTTGGAAAAGATGGAGCTGTCGAGGATGTGGGATTTGAGCCTCCAGTTGAAAGGGAACCTCTCCATATTTCCAAAAGGGGTGGGGGTGAGCAGGAAGTCCCAGGGCACCGTCTTCTCCGCAGAGAAGGGGCCGTAGCTGGCGTTGATGGCAGGAGGGCTCTGGGCTCGGTGGATGAAGAGTGTGGCAGACCGGGCCTGCAGGCTGGCGTTGCGCGTGAGGTCCTGGTTGGCCTCCTTGAGGAAGAATGCTTCTTCTGCATCAGAGACGTGGAAGCTGGCTGGGAGATAGGCAGGCAGCGAAGAGAACCTCTGCAGACTGTCTGCCACACCTCGACCCGTACTCTCTGCACAAGAAAGGAAAGCCAGGTCAGGGTCAAGGCCCGTTCTGATACACGAGGAAATGAACCGACTTAATGCCATCTCCACCCAATATCCAACCAAGTTGCACCATATCCGTGCAGCCTTCTCATCACAGAAAAAGTTAAAAAGGCCTAAGAATCTCCCATCAGAGCCCAGTAAAGTAGACCAACTGCCCAAAAATCCAACAGTCCTGGAGTTAAACAGCTGCCTTTCCAGAGGAGAAATGTCCACTCTTCCCATCCGAGGGAATCAAGCATAGGGAATGATTAGAAGCCCAGGACTCCACTTGGCTTGGGTTATATACACCCTGCTCTTCTAAAGATGCATTCGGCAACTGCTTACTGTGCACACAACCCTCTCTGAACAGTGCACCCAGAAACCTTGGTCCCCTACCTACTTGTGCTACACTTATGCTCTGAATAACAGGTTTCTCCCCCCATAACAACGATCAAACTTAGACAGTTCCTATTCATGTATCTTCCCAATACATCCAGGTGTGAAGAGTGGAAAGGTCAAGCTGGCCTGAACCAGTCTGGAGTACATACACAGTAAACCAAAATTGTATCCCCAAGTGAATTTGGAGGGAGACCTCCCCCTCCCCCGAGGTACCACCTTGTGCCTATGTACAACTAGGGGTACATAAAACCAGATGCATCATGGGAAAGGACATGCGCACACAATTAAACTTCTATTCTTTTTTGCATGTTGTATGAGTGTATGTGCCATGGTGCACACAGGTGGAGGTCATAGGATGACATGCAGGGGTTGGTTCTCTCACCATGTGGGTCCTGGGATTTGAACTCAGGACTTTTAAGCTTAGCAGGAAGTGTCTTTACCCACTGAACCACCTCACCAGCCCTAAACCTCCCCTCTTTACATGTTGCCCAGTCTCAGGCATTCTGTTATAGAAACTGAAGCAGATTATCATATACGACTCTATTTGGATAAAATGAAAATTTATATATACGTGTGTGTGTGTGTGTGTGTGTGTGTGTGTGTGTGTGTGTACTTATTATATCTGTGCGTCTGTGAAAACCAACAAATATTTTTTAGCTATTTAGTATTTTAACATGTTACAATAACCAAATATTATTCATTAAAACACATAACCCACACGCAGAAACAGGCTGTGTGTGTACTATGTGTTGTCTACATGAGTGCATGTGTGTATGTGTGTGTGGTGTGTGTACATATATGTGTGTTTATAGTATATGTGTACGTAGGTATGTATGTGTATGCATATGTGTTTGTGGTATATAGGTGTGTGTGTGTTATCTAGGCTCCACATAGAAGTGAAAACATGACATTTGTCTTTCCAAGTCCGGATTACTTCACCAGATGAAATTTAAATTAGAATTTGCTTGAGTACGCTGTTTGGGAGGTGGGTTGGGATGGGCTCTCCAAACAGAAAATTAAATCCCAGGTGAATTTTCTGATGGAATAGCTCACCATTGGACCACAGTGATCAGGAAAAGGTGACCCCCTTTGGAGGGACCATGAGGGCACCTGGCCCTCCTGTGCTTCCAGTTCTGTCTTCCCCTAAAATGTAGGCAATGTCCAGAGCAGGGTTTAAATTCTAACTTATTTAGTCAAAATAAACGCACACTTTCACATGCTCCACCTTCTTTGTGGTTTGGCTTGTCCCTTTATCCTTCATGTGGTTATGCTACATCACTCAAAAGATGGGATTCACGAGGAACCTAAGGCTGTTCCTTCTCTTCATTTTAGGCAAAGCCTCCATCTTATCAGACACATCCCTACGAGGCCTCACTCCTGTCCCACCATCAATCAAGCAAATTGTGACATAAATTTTGTCTCACTGCCTCTACAGACAGCCATAGACATCCACAGCTGAGGCCACATCCTCTCCTCCAACCAGCTAGTAACCAAGCATGCTACCTTGATTTAGGAGCATTTATGAAGCCCTGGGGCTGTCCTGGGAAACACTCCAGCCCTGGCCTGAGAAGCTAACATTCCTCCCTCTGATTGCAAAATGACATAGAGAAGCGCCATTCATTTTCCCATCCGCAGGCAGACCTAAGCCCGGGCATGGACTATGACATGAGGCCCCATTTGGTCTGCTATTTTCTTAGAGAGCTTATTGTCACTGGAAGGCAGGAGCCAGGCACCGAGAGCAGGGAAGGAGGAAGGTTTCGGGGAGTCAGCAGAAAGGACTGCTCTTCCTGGCCTCTTTTGGAGCCAAAAAGTGAAGCCCAGGTTAGACCGGGAAGACGCTGTAGTCCTGATGCTCAGATGCAAAAGAGCAAGTGCGGGTGGTTCTGAGAAGGTCTCAAAGAGCTCAGGTTGGGACAGAGGAGGAGATGAAGGAGCACACGTAATGAAGTAGCTTACAGGGTCCTGAGAGACCCAAAGAGAGTGGCTGCATGTCACTGCTGTGCTTGGCTACCAACACCTTCTGAACATGCACCTGGGTCACGACTGGTAGGACCTGAAGCCTTGAACCCCAAAGACAGACTTGCATGAAGCCGCAACAAGACACAGACCTGGAAAATGGTCTCCAGGAGTAACTACCATCAGCCCCATCTGGGAAATAACTTACCAGCTGTGTGGCTGAGGGTCACCTGCCTGGGCAGAGGTACAGGATGTTGCTGCAGCTGAATCTCTCCATGGGCATGGAGACCCAGGCAGAGAAAGCTTTCTCTCCAGGAGCCCAGACTGGCAGGTCTTTCAAAACCACCAGTAAGACAAACTCCTCACCAGTATGTCCAACTGTGGCCCTCATCATCTGCTGGTAACCCACTGGCACCTGAGCACCCTGGGTATAGCTACACTTGTACAAGTCTCATGGTCATGAAGACAGGAACACCAGTATTAGTTCAGGGAGGCAGGAAACACAGTCTCTGAGGCCGGATTTTCTTTCCTCTTTTCCCAAAAGGATTCAAATTAACATCGGATGCCGGGCGGTGGTGGCGCACGCCTTTAGTTCCAGCACTCAGGAGGCAGAGGCAGGCGGATCTCTGTTGAGTTCGAAGCCAACCTGGTCTCCAAAGCAAGTTCCAGGAAAGGTACAAAGCTACACAGAGAAACCCTGTCTAAAAAAAAAAAAAAAATCAAATTAACATTGGTAGGAAGAAGCACCCCTCTGATGGCCCAAGAACACAACTGAGCACTGAGTGAGCACCATGTGTATACTCATAAAGTGAACAGTCAGGGGCAGAGACAGCTTGTGAGCCAGTTTTGAAATATAAGCCAGCTTGTCCACTGAGTATTAGAGGTGAAATGCCATTATCACTTCATCATCACCATCATCATCACCATTATTACCAACACTATTAGCATCACCACATTCATCTGCACCATCATCATCATCACTACCAGTATCACTACCATCATCATTATCATCACCACCATTATTACCATCACTATTATCATCACCACCATATCACCATCACCACCACCATCACTATCATCACCACCATCATTACCATTATGACCATCACCATCATCATCATCGACACCACCATTATTACCATCACTATTGTCATCACCATCATCACCCACCATCATCACTATCATCCCCATCATTACCATCAACATCATCATCACCACCATCATCACCATCATTACCATCACCATCATCATCACCACCAGCATCACCATCACCATCATCATCACCACCAGCATCACCCTCAAGAAGCTACACACTTCACTGAGACTCATACAGACAGTAAATGCCCAACGTGGATCTAACCAAGGAGCCAAGCTTCAGCCAGAGTCTTGCCACTAATCGCTCTTGGGCTGCCAGCAAGTAACTCCACCAGCCAATTGCACACTGAGTGGACTCAGGTGACAACAAACCCAGCTCATAAAGTCCACACTGTCTGTGACATGAAAGCAAGAAGCTCAGTTCTTCCCATGGGACCTGGAGGGATAGATAGTACAGCACTCACACAGTGCACTGGTCCCCATGTGGTCCTCCATGCAAGCCAGGCCTGCCACAGCAGAGAACAGTCCAAGGGAAGCAACTCCACAGAGGACAAGGTCATTGACCTTTCTGTCACTATGGTCCCCCAGTACCCCAAAGTATAATGCAGGCTCACCTCCACTCTCACCCTGTGTGGTGGTTTGAATAGGAACGGCCTCCACAGACTCATGTTTTTGAATGCTTAGCCCATAGGGAATGGCACTATTAGGAGGTGTGGTCTTGTTGGAGTTGGGGTGGCCCTGTTGGAGGAAGTGTGTCACTGTGGGGGTGGGCTTTGAGGTCTCAGAAGCTCAAGCCAGTTCTTTTCCTGCTACCTGCGGATCGAAATGTAGAACTCTCAGCTCCTTCTCCAGCACCATGTCTGCCCGCATGCGGCCCTGTCCTGCCAAGATGATAACAGACTAAACCTCTGAACTGTACGCCAGACCCAATTAAATGTTTTCCTTTATAAGAGTTGCCATGGGCATAGTGTCTCTTCATAGCAATAGTCCCTAAGACACCCTGTTTCTGTGGATGGCAGCATGCACATGGATGTGTGCATACGAGTCCATCTCCACATTTAATTCTTGAGTCTGGCTGAAATTTCTCTCCATTAAAAATGTACAGTAAGAATCCAACAGAAAAAAAAAAAGGAAAAAAAGAATCCAACAGAAGTTGAAAACTGGTGTGCCCCTGATTCAGCCAGTGGATGAGCTGATTTGACTTTAGGCTTGCGGGGGTTTTATTGGTTTGTTTGACAGTCCTATACATTTATATAATGAATTTCAGTCACTTTCACGCACACTGGCTTCCCCTCTCTCTTTCCCTTCTCAAGTCCCCTCTTACTTGCATGCCTTCTTTCTGGGTGTGGCCCTCTGAGTCTCATTAGTTTCTTGACTGGCGGTGGGTAGGAGGCAACTTACCCCTCCCTGGGGGACTTTTGGCAATTAATGGTTGTTGGAGGAAGGGGTGTCACCTGACCAGTAGCCACTGATTTGTGTGTATGCTAGTTGAATGTTCCCTTTGAGGAAGCACACACACCCTCCACGGCTCCCCACCCCCTCCAGCCACTAACACCCACTCTTATCACTTATTCCTGGCATGATCCTGGACCCTGGAGACTATTCTCCTAAATAACGATCTTCTCTAAGCCATGCTTTCCCATTTCTCCTGGTCCCTGGAACTCTGGTGCTTGCCATCTGTATCTATCTCTATTACGTTTCCGCTCATGCTTTATGCCCAAAGTGCACTTAGAACCTTCATGCTTAGCCATACACCTGCCGATGCTTTGCACTGGGAATCAGTGTGTGTTTCCAGCATACTTATGTATGAGTTCCATTACGTTGGCTCAAGTTGACTCTCAACTTGACCGGATCTAGAACCAGCAAGGAGACAAACCTCTGGCATGCCTGTGAGGGGTTATCCTTATTAAGTTGAATGAGGCAGATGAACCATGCTTAACGTAGGTGGCACCATCCCATGGGCCGGGGTCCTGGATGGACTAAAGGGGAAGAAAGTGAGCTGAGCACAGCATTCACCTTCTTCTGCTTCCTGACTGTGGATGCCATGGAACCAGCCGCCTCACGCTCCTGCCGCCAGGACCTTCATGCCATTAGAGACTCTACTCCCCATACGGTGAGCCAAATAAACCCTTTCTCCCTTAAGTTGCCTTTACCACAGTGTTTTATCTCAGGCACTGGAAAGGGAACTAATACAATCCAGACCCCAAGGTCCCCAGGATGTAGCTGTATTTGGAGAAAGTCTTTGACGAGACAATTCAGTTTAAATGAGGCCACCCGAATGAATCCTAACTCAACATGACTATTGTCCTTATGAAAAAGAAAGAAAAGGAATCAGAGTACATACAACAGACAGAGGACCCCACAAGACACGGGCTGACAGCTGCCACCCATAAGCCAGGGAGAGAAGCCCCACAAGAAGCTGGAGCTGCTGACATCGTGACCTAAGACTTCCAGTCCAGGCTGAGAGAAAACTACTGTTACAGTTTCCTGCTCTGCGGCACTTTGTTCTGGCTACCACAGCCAAGCGTGGTTAGCTCACCTGGCTATCTTTGGCATCTTCCAACCTGACATCGAATTATTCATTCAACTTTCTCATCCCAACGCCTAAACCGACTCTCGTAAGCAGGGCTATGTATGCCCTCTCCAGGTGTATGCCCCAAGGTGCCTCTCAGCCTTCTATATAGACAGTTTTCAAGTTCTCCAGAACGAACATGTGTTGCTTATTCAATCAAAGAAATATTAACACTCTGCCTTTACAAAACAAAGATAGGGAGTTTAATTTAAAGTGGCAGACTGATGGCATGTGTTCCCTGGCATCTCCATAGAGCCTGGGCAGGAACAAAATCGTCAAAAGTAGCAAAAGGAACACACCCATCAGCAAGAAGGATGGAGGGGGCATGTTTGCGGATAAGATGAGGTGGGGTGTCTGGATGAGGGGGGACGTCTGCAGAGTATAAGTGAGGAGTCATCTTTGATGGAGTCAACCCACCACTAGGAGATTTTACAGCAGCTAAAGATGAGCCCTTGGGGTGCCTGACCCTCTCACTGTCAACTAGACAGGATTTAGAATTACCTAGAAGACACGTTTCTGGGGGTGTCATGGGGGTGTCTCAAGAGAGGTTTATCCAAGGAGGGAGAAGCCACTCTGAGTGTGGGCGGCACCGTCGCATGTACTGGAGTCCTGGACCGAATAAAAAGGAAGGCCAGGAAGATGGCTCAACAGATTCGGACACTAGCCTGACAACCCTGGAAGCTCAAGATTGATCTCCAGAACCCATTATTTTAAAAGGGGGCCCGCAGAGGTGGCTCAGCAGTTAAGAGCACTGGCTGCTCTTCTAGAGGACCCAGGATCATGGATTCAATTCCCAGCACCCACATGGCAGCTCACAACTGTCTGTGACTCCAGTTCCAGGGGATATGACACCCTCACACAGACATGCACTCAGGCAAAACACCAATGCACATAAAATAAAAATAAATAATAAACAAATCTTTTTTTAAAAAAATAAAGAAAAAAAGCCACATGTGGTGACATACATCTATAATCCTAGCACTCTGAGGGAGAGATGAGTGGCAGAGACAGGGAGAATCATCTAGAAGCTCAAGGGGCACCTGGCCTGAATATGCAGCCCAGTGGTTAAAAACAGCCAGAGAGGCCCTGACTTAACAAGGTGGAAGGTGAGAACCAGCTCCTGAAAATTGTCCTCTGACCCCCACATGTGGACTGTGGCATGCACGCCTCACCCCCTCCATCCACGGTTATTTAATTAATGAAAAAGGAGAGCGTGAGCTGAGCCCCGGCATCCGTGTCTCTCTGCCTCCTGACCATAGACACAACATGACCAGCCAGCTCAAACTCCACCCACCAAGCCTTCCCCTCCATGATGGACTGTGCACCCTCAAACTGTGAACCAAAACAAGCCTTTCCTGCCTATAGCTGCCCCTGTCCTTTATTTTGCCACAATAATAAGAAAGTAAGGTGGGAGATTTAGCTCAGTGGTAGAGCACTTGCCTAGCAAGCGCAAGGCCCTGGGTTTGATCCTCAGCTCCCCCCCCTCAAAAAAAAAAAAAAAAAAGAAAGAAAGAAAGTAAATAACACACCAGCTAACATGCCATCAGCGGCTCCTTGACGTTTGGACAGCTGTGGCCCTACTCCTAGTGAGAACTCAAACCACGGGGCTCATACCTAACGTAAACAGCTGCCTCTAGCCAGGAGGAAATCAAGATGGATGAGAAAAAGCAGAGGGCTGTTAGGGCCCACGTGAAAGATTTCCATGGAGCAGCAGATGTAGGAAGGGCCTCATTAAATGGATTCTATAGCTCTCGTCCTGACAGTAATTCTGACCTCCTGGAGACACTGTCAGCTGCTAAACAGTAGGATGTTCTCAGGACCTCATCCTAATCTCCATTTGTATTTATTCTAAATTGGGCACCTTGGAAATGTTTAAGGAAGAGAGAGACACTGGCTAAATGATCCTGACAGCCCTGCTGCTGTCTGATTAGAAAGCAGATGAGGCCCACAGGGGGCAGAGAGGTTCCTAGGCAGGAGGCCCCTTGCTGCCTGTCACCTCCATTTATATACTAAGACAGTCCCCACTCTGTGGCAATTCGGTGTCCCTTCCTCCCACCCACCAGCCATGAGGTGGCCAAGTAAAGCCACTTGCCACCACCATGCAAGTCTGTGGGAGTGTCACACGGAGAGACACTTAATTTGGACTTCTCACTAACTGAAACAAGGCTTCCTTTGTTCATTACTGAAATAAAAACTGATTATTGGGGGGCTGGAAAGTGGTTTTGGGGGGCTACTCTGTGGGGGGGTTCAGTGGTTAAGAGCACTGGCTACTTATGTAGAGGACCCATGTTCCATTCCTAACTCCCACATGGTAGCTCACAACTGTTCCAGGGGATCCAATGCCCTCTTCTGGCCTCCATGGGTACTGCATGCACATGGTGCAGATAAATTCACACAGGCACACATACATGTGCACATAAAAATAGTAAGTACATAAATCTGTAAATTTTTAAATGGTTTTTAAGGGTATGTATGTCTCTTTCAAAGTTCTTGTCACACAAACATGAGGACCCAAGTTTCGGCCCTCAACACCCATATAAAAAGCCAGGTATAATGGCTCACACCTATAATCCTAGCCATCCATCAGGGGCATAAGTAGGAAGATCTTTGGGAATCATCCACAATCTCCAAGTCCAGTTAGAGACTCTGTCTCAAAAACAAGCTGGACAGTGATTGAGGAAGAGGCCTGAAGTTGAACTCTGACCTCCACAGGCACATACAAAATAATTCTTTTCCATTTCTTATTTACCTTGTATGTGCCTCTATGTGCCACAGCGTATGAGTGGCAGCCAGAGGACGGACAGCTTCTTCTACCATGTGTGTCCTGGAGATCAAACTCAAATCATTAGGCTTAGTGGCAAAGGCCCCTTACCAGCTGAGCGACCTCACCAGCCCCACGAAATGATTCCTTCACATTGCATAGGACTTCACAGAGCTAGAACTAAAGTCAGTCAAAGCTGGCTTCCGGCTTCAGGCCCAGCTGGATTCAGCATTCATAACACCACCTCCCCACTTGTTCACCAGCGTCCTCAAGTGACTCGGAGGGTACACAGACTGTGGTGGGTGTGTGGAATGGGCTGGTCGGCCGATCCAATGACAGATGCGCCCAGACCAAGGTCTCTCACTCATCCTGCTGAGGAGAGAAGCAACCTCCGATAACAACCAACCAACTCTGGCTGAAAATAAGATTATTAAAGATGGCAAAAGTGACACCCAAGGGCCCCTTCCTTCCAGCCCTTCTGGACTGGATAGGAAGCTGAGGGAGGTACTATGGGTAGGATCGGGCTCCTGGCTCGGTGTGTGAGTAACAATTCCTCCTGCTTGACGCCATCTATTCTGTGGTCATTTGGCACAAGAAGCTATAAATAAATAAATAAACAAACAAACAAACAAACACATAACATATGCCTAAACAACAAGTCACACTTGGCAGCTGGTTCAGAGACCCAAAGCCATTCACAGAACCAATTTCAAAGGCACTCTACTGTTTTCCAAAACAGGAAGTAAGCGGAGGAGGGGAGCTAAGTGAAGCCATAGCCTCTCTCTGTGGAAGCTGTGGCTGAGGCCTGCAGGATTTCTTTCTTTTTTTTAAGATTTATTTATTTTATATACAGTGTTCTGTCTGCATGTGTCCTTACGGGCCAGAAGAGGGCACCAGATCTCATTACAGATGGTTTTGAGCCACCATGTGGTTGCTGGGAATTGAACTCAGGACCTCTGGAAAAGCAGTCAGTGCTCTCAACCGCTGAGCCATCTCTCCAGCCCCACCCCCTGCAGGATTTCTACAGGGTGGCATTTCAACCATGTGACCTTGGGGTCTTCACCACCTGATGGTCCAGTGGACTAATGTTTCTAACCACTCAGAGACTCTCCTCACAGGGTCTTACTGTCTCCCTGGATGTAGACAGCCTGGCCTCAAACTTGCACAGATCCTCCTGCCTCTGCCTCCTGAATACTGGAGTTAAAGCCATGCACCACCATGTTCCGATCTACCCTGCTGCAGAGGCACTTCCAATCAGAAGAAAAGACAAACATGTTTTTTTTTAAAAATTGGGGGCCGGGCACAGTGGCACACACCTTTAATCCAGCACTCGGAAAGCAGAAGCAGGCAGATCTGTGTGATTTCAAAGCCAGCCTGGTCTACAGAGCAAGTTCCAGGACAACCAGGGTTACACAGAGAAACCCTGTCTCAAAAGACAAAAAAAAAAAAAATTTTTTTTTTGTTGAGTCCAATGAAATACAATGTACCATTAAGGGGCTGGTATCATTCTGAAGGTTGCCAGGTCTCCAAAAAGGGCAGAAAGGGTCTCCAAAAAGGTACTCCAAAAAGTACAGCACTGGCTGCAGTTGATGCAACTCGGCCATTTAGAAGCCAATGAATAAGATTTGGTGCCTAAGTAACCAGTGAGATGGCTCAGCAGGTAAAGGTGCTTGGGGCCTTGGGACTCACACAGTAGGAAAGAACTGATTCCTGCAAGTTCGCCTCTGCCCTCTACTTACACACTGTGGCATACATGCCCTGATATACACAAGGAAATAAATAAACACATAAATGCAAAACCCAGCAGTCATGGTAACAGTACAGTAACAACCAGGGATTGTTGCAGACCTACTGTGTGTCGGCGGCTGTCCTAACTGCATTAACATGGTCCATGTGTACTCTAAATGCACTGAGTCTCATGCACGCAGTCTCAACCCTATAAAATACCTGTATTATTTTCAAATTGCTAGTACCAATACATGACTGTCACGTGAATTGGTAATATATTCCTAGCTATTTCTAGAGGTCAAAGTAAAAGCACAGAGATGTCAAGAAATTAGTCTTAGGTCACACAGCAGGGAAAGGGGCAGAGCCAGCCCCCTGTGGCTGGTTCCAGATCCTAACCAAAGCAGAGAGAGGCTCGACAGACGCCTTTAACTGGTCCTATGACCTCGAAGTCTGTGGGATAAGAACCTGTGAGGAGGGCAAGGAATGGACACAGAGACTCCAGTGGGAGCCACATCATAAGTAAAACCACTCACTCACTGTGAAGAATCCAAGAGGAAGAAAAATACATCCCCAAAAGCCTGCAGTCCCTTTTCTGGGAATGTCATCCAGATTGTATTGTATGTCCAGCCATGAGCTGGGAAGGAGGTGGATTTGCAGCACCAAGCAGGTGCAGGCCCCAGGGGCAGCCCTGGCCGCCTGTCCTTGGCTGCCCCGACCGGGCTCACAGGACAATACCGCCACCTGCTGGCCTCAACTGTCAACACAGGGCAAAGCAGGTGCAGGGCCTGGCTTTGGAGAGAATAAAGGGATTTTGGGGTTGTGGGGCTCTTGCCACATTGTGTCGCTGCCCTCCCACAGAAAGACTCTGTACATGGCGCAGCAGACCTAGGAGTCCAGTCTCTTCAAGTCCCCCAAATCACAACTTGGTGGGCTTCAGGCAAAAAGGGGGTCACCGCTCCCAGGCTAGGAGGAAGGGACCAGCAAACAGTTACTGCCCTGAAGACTAAAAACTTCACGGGGGGGGGGGGGGACACCCATGCCCCACGTCCCTGACTTGGAGACATGCCTGCATCTGCCACCAGACACAGGGCCTTATGGCATACTGAAGGCATGGGCGTACTCGGGGTAACAGTCACAGGCATCAGCAATGGCAGAGATGGTGACCTTAAAGGTCACTGTACCTGATTTCCTCTGTCCATACCTCTCACCCCCAAGAAGTCACAGGACAGAGCAGGAGGCATGTGTCTGCCCATCACAGTTCTCAGGAGAAACTCTGTCTGCTTTGTCACAGATATCTGCCCTCTAAATCCCAACGCCAGACTAAAAATTGTCCCCTGGGTGCTAGATAGATGGCTTAGTGGTTAAGAGCACTGGCTGCTCTTCCAAAGGACTGGGTTTCATTCCCAGCACCTACATGGCAACTCACAACCATCTGTTACTCCACTTCTACGTGATCTGATGCCCTCTTCTGGTCTCTGTGGGAAATGCACACATGTAGTGCACAGACACAGGTGAAACACCCACACACATAACATTAAATCTTTTTAAACTATTAAAAACTGTCCCTGATTCCCCTTTCATAGGCCACCTGAGTGCTGAGGGGCCCCAGTAGAAGGAAACCTTTAAAAGCTAGCACCAAAAGAGGTAAGCATGGCCTGTGTGAGCAGCTGTAGGGTGACCTGAGCTAACATCACCAGGGCTCTGATGGAGACAAAAGCCATGTACAACCTGAGCAGCATGGTGGTCATTTTCCAAAGACCCTGGAGCTGAGTCTGGGGCATAAGTCTTGATCCACATTCAGACTACCCCCTGTACTGACCTCCATACCCCCACAAAACAGCATCCAGCCAGTACCTACTGCACAGTTGCCCCTACAACAGAACGTGAGAGTGGGTCATCAAGGAGGGTGTGCAGTTTCTGTGGCCAAATCTATAGTCCTAAAGTGGGCACCTCTGAGTCTGAGACCACTCAATCAAGGCAAGAGAGACACACCCCCAACCCCAAGGTGGATAGCAGAGCATCCATGAGTCCTGCGACGTTCAAAGGCATGAGAAGAGGCTCCAGACCCTCCAGAGTCCTCCCCTCAATTTAGGCGTTGAGAAAAAACCCAGTATCTCTTTCTTTTCTCTCCCTTTGGGGAAATCTTGGTAATAAAGGGGACATGTCACACACACACACACACACACACACACACACACACACACACACACACACATTCGGGATGTTTAAGGGACTTGAGGCCTGGCAAGATGGTTCAGTGGGCAAAGTTGCTTGCTGCCAAGCCTGGAGATCTGAGTTCAATCCCCAGGTCCCTACACGGGAGGAGGAGAAAATGCACTCCTGGAAGTTGTCATCTGATTTTCATACTCGTGCGTGGTACAGATGTCAACACACACACACACACACACACACACACACACACACACACACACGTAATAAAATTAAGAGACACAACAAGGGAGAGCGGTGTGAGCCACTCCCCACCCCACGTGCAGGGCTGCCCTGTCTTACTGCCTGGCCTGGGGCACATGGCCACGTCTCTTTAGCCTAGCGGCTTCCCTGTCGTAATGAGAACTCTAAGGCTTATGTGGACAGGGTGCTAGCTCTGCTCTGGCCTCACGTTTTGCTATGCCCTCACCCATATGCTCCTGGAACATGGGGGAAATGAGCAAAAGGCAGCTGTGTCCCCAGAATGCATCCAGTGTGCCAAATAATAAATGTGGGATAGGGACCCAGGCTACAACGTCTGCAGTTGATCACCAGTACTCTCCGCTGAAATGACCTCAGACAGCCCCATTTCATACTTCAAGCTGGTGCCACCCACCCAATGGGCACAGGGCAGGAACCGACTCAGAAGAGTTCAGTCCTGAACCCCATTTGAGTTGGACCCCAAAACCAGCACACCTCCCTTTTCAGGCTGATGAAGATCTGAAAACTCGGATGACTCCAGGTGGCATAGCTATGTGTATGTAATTTCTTTCAGAGCCCCGGGGAAGCAAACTCAGTCACTTGACAATGACCATCTAAAATTAACACGTCTGGCCTTGGCGAGAGTGTTCCCACTTCTCAGGATTCTTCTTGTGAATTTACCTTGTCCAGAAGTGAAAGGCCACACTCAAGACTCCTTCTGAAGAACCTTGACATCATCAGCCATGGAGGTAAGAAGTGTCCACAGGTTGGGGCGAGGCGATGCTCTGGTTCTAACAGAGCTTTTGTAAGCTGAGCCCAGCTCACCCTCCCAACTGCCTAAGAAAGGTCTGGCCTACGGTCAGCACCTCTCCAACACCGGGAAGCTAAGAGTCACAGTGGTGTTAAGAAGAAAGGAAAGCAAGATTTTTGTTGTTATTGTTGTTTCTGGTGTGTTAGCTAAAGATCAGACCACTAATTAATGTGTGGGGTTTTATATGTGATTCAAGCTTTAGTAATGTTTCTTTTACATATTTGAGTGCCCTTGTGTTTGGAGCATAAATGTTCAGAATTGAGACTTCATCTTGGTGGATCTTTCCTGCGATGAGTATGTAATGTCCTTCATCATCTCTTTTGATTGATTTTAGTTTGAAGTCTATTTTGCTGGATATTAGGATGGCTACACCAGCTTGCTTCTTAAGACCATTTGATTGGAAAGTCTTTTCCCAGCCTTTTATTCTTAGGAGGTGTCTGTCTTTGAATTTGAGGTGTGTTTCTTGTATGCAACAGAAAGATGGGTCCTGTTTTCGTATCCATTCTGTTAGTCTGTGTCTTTTTATAGGTGAATTAAGTCCATTGATATTAAGGGATATTAATGACCAGTGATTGTTCGTTCCTGTTGTTGTTTTATTTATTTATTTATTTTTTTGGTGGTAGTGTGTGTGTACTTCTCTTCTTTGGGGTTTACTGCTGTGGTGTTATCTATTGCCTGTGTTTTCATGGGTGTATCTGCCTTCCTTAGGTTGGAATTTTCCTTCTAATGCTTTCTGTAGGGCTGGGTTTGTGGATAAGTATTGTTTTAATCTGGTTTTGTCTTGGAAGGTCTTGTTCACTCCATCTATGATGATTGAAAGTTTTGCTGGGTATATTAGTCTAGGCTGGCATCCATGGTCTCTTAGTGTCTGCATTCTATCTGTCCAGGTCCTTCTGGCTTTCAAAGTCTCCATGGAGAAATCGGGTGTTATTCTAATGGGTTTGCCTTTATAAATCACTTGGCCTTTTTCCTTTGCTGCCCTTAATATTCTTTCTTTATTCTGTATGTTTAGTTGTTTAATTATTATGTGGCGAGGGGACTTTTTTTGGGGGGTCTAGTCTGTTTGGTGTTCTATAGGCTTCTTGTATCTTCATAGGCATGTCCTTCTTTACGTTGGGAAAGTTTTCTTCTATGATCTTGTTAAATATATTTTCTGTGCCTTTGAGTTGGTATTCTTCTCCTTTCTCTATCCCTATTATTCATAGGTTTGGTCTTTTCATGGTGTCCCAAATTTCTTGGACATTTTGGGTCATGACTTTGTTGGTTTTAGTGTTTTCTTTGACTGATGAATCTATTTCTTCGACCCTATCTTCAACACCAGAGATCCTCTCTTCCATCTCTTGCATTCTGTTGGTTATACTTGCCTCTGAAGTTCCTGTTTTTTGCTCAGATTTTCTATTTCCAACGTTCCTTCTGCTAGTGTCTTCTTCATTGTTTCTATTTCCCTCTTCAGGTCTTGGATTGTCTCCCTTGCTTTTTCATGATTTTCATTCAAGGATTTATTGTTTTCTTCTGCTTTAATTGTCCTTTCCTCTAGTTTTTTATAGCGTTCTTCCCATTTTTTGTTTGTCTGTTCCTCTACTTTATTTTTGATTTCTTCTATATAAGGCTCTAGCCTCTTCATGATGTTACTTATAAGGTTGTTTTCTTCTTCTTCTTCTTCTTCTTCCATTCCTTGATGTTCAGGTCTCGCTGTTGGAGAAGGGCTAGGTTCTGGTGATGCTGTATTGCTCTTTATTTTATTGTATGTACTTCTGCCTTGACGTCTGCCCATCTCCTCTTGGGTTCGTTCTTGGTCTTAGCAGTGTACTTGGTCCAGATTTAGGAGCCTCTCTCTGGTCCAGATGGAAGCTCTGGGCCAGATGGGAGCGCTGGTCCAGATGAGAGTGCTGGCCAGATAGGAGCTGGGGGGCTGGACTCTGAGTCTCAGAAAGTCCCTGATGTCTCCTTATTTTGTCCAGATGGGAGCTCCTCTGGTCCAGATGGGAGTTCCTCTGGTCTCTGATCCAGATGGGAGTTCCAGGGTAGGATGGAAGCTGGGGGCTGGTCTCTGAGTCTCAGGAAGTGGCTGGGGTCTCCAGCAAATGGGTGTGGGGGCTGGGTGTGGAGACTGCAGTGTCTGCCTGCAGTCTTGGAAAAGGGGAGCCTTCTCGCAGGCCCGCCGATTGGCAGGCAACTGGGGCCAAGTTGGTCAGGTCCTCCCGGAGTGGCCTGTGTCCAGTGGTGGGACCCAGGTGCAGTTGCCTCTCTGACTATAACCCAGGCACTCACCTCTGGTCCAGATGGGAGTTCCGGGGTGGGCGGAAGCTGGGGGCTGGTCTCTCCTCATTTAGAGTCTTAATGAGGAGTTATGTAGATCAGGTTGGCCTGAGGGAAAGTCTGGGGGATTATCTTGATGGCTAATTAATGCAGGAAGACCCAGTCCATCATGGGAGGCACCATTCCCTAGGCAGGGGGCCATGAACAGTACAAGAGAGAAGAAACCTAGCCAAGGGCAAGCAAGCATCAGGATTCATTTCTCTGCTCTTGACTGTGGATGTCTTGTGACCAGTAGCTTCAAGCTCTTGCCACGATGATATCCCTGCTCTGATGGACTGTAACCTGGAACTGTGAGCTAAAGTAAACCCTGTCTCCCCTAAGTTGATTTTTTTTAAAAACCAGGGTGTTTTATAACAGCAACAGAAAAGACAATTAGAACAGAGGGACTTAGAGATAATCACACCAGGGAAGAGGAGCTAGGCTGGAGGCTGACCAGGGTCTAGGCTAGGTGGTAGCGATGGTACCCATGTACTGACTACCTGGTGCAAACCTGTTCGTCTCTTTAAATTCATGATATACGCACATGGTGCTAATTCAGACCATAAAAGTAATTTTAAAGAAAAGTGAACCCTATCCAACCTTAGCCACTGGTTTTTTTTTGTTTTGTTTTGTTTTTTTGTTTTTGTTTTTTTTCCTGGAAGTCAGCCGATATTAGCTCCCTTCTCCATGTTTTTAGAGATATTTTGTACATGGGAAAGCATGTAAATGCATTTTCTATGCACACACACACACACACACACACACACACATTCACACTTTACATTCTCTATATAGTTTGGTTTGCACTAACATATAGTAGCCAGTAATTCTCCTCTGTACATTGTCCTTTTCACGGGGCCTGCAATATGTGTTTGAGTGCTCTCTCTAACAAGCATCTTGATTGTGCAATCCATCCCATGACTGGCTGGCCTGTGACATGTATGGCTTGC